>NC_142063.1:271059131-271266631 GCF_059756535.1 Pantherophis guttatus | reverse complement strand
CTGTAAGCATTCATTAAATTTTTGTTGTGTTTTCATTAATTGGATTTGTATCTTTTTCTGTTAGAAAACTTGAGCCGTGCTTTTTGGCTAAGAAGACAGGAGGTTAGCAAAGAAGATCTAAAAAAGCTATGCTTATAGAAAAGCATTTGCAATTTGTAAACTAAATTTCGCCCTATAGTTCTTTGACTCTGACTTAAAAACTGTACAGACATAAGCAATGCTATTGAAAATAGGGAAAACATTTATTTTATTTATTTATTTTATTTTATTTCTATACCGCCCTACTCCCGAAGGACTCAGGGCAGTGCACAGCCAATTAATAAAACACATACATACAAAATTTAAAAGTAGAATAAAATCAAATTAAATAATTTTGGCCCTGACAAATTTAAAACCCCAAACTTTTAAAACCAATTTAAAATTGAATGTATAAAATACTAAAAGATATTTAAAAATTAAAAATCTTTTATAAAAGAGGGAGAAAATTAGGCCAGGCCCGCCTGGTGAAATAGTAAGGTCTTTAAAGCGCAGCGGAAGGTGCGCAGATCCGGGATCCTCCGTATCTCTGGGGGAAGCTCGTTCCAGATAGTAGGTGCCCCCACAGAGAAGGCTGTCCCCCTGGGGGCCGCCAGTCGGCATTGTTTGGCTGACGGCACCCGGAGGAGCCCCTCTCTATGGGAGCATACCGGCCGGTGGGAGGCTATTGGTGGTAGTAGGCGGTCCCGCAAGTACCCAGGTCCTAAGCCATGGAGCGCTTTAAAGGTGGTAACCAAAACCTTGAAGCGCACCCGGAAGACCACCGGGAGCCAGTGCAGCTCGCGCAGGAGGGGTGTTACATGGGAACGCCATGTCGCTCCCATTACCACCCGCGCGGCCACACTCTGCGCCAGTTGGAGCCTCCGGGTGCTCCTCAAGGGGAGCCCCATGTAGAGAGCGTTGCAATAGTCCAGGCGGGAGATGACAAGGGCATGAGTGACCGTGCGTAACGAGTCCCGATCCAGAAAGGGACGCAACTGGCGAATCAGGCGAACCTGATGAAAAATCCTCCCGGTCACGGCTGTCAAGTGCTCTTCTAAAGACAGCCGTGAATCCAGGAGGATGCCCAAGTTGCGAGCCCTCTCTGTGGGGGCCAATGATTTGCCCCCAATAGTCAGTGATGGCGTCAACTGACTATATTGGGACATCAGAAACCACACTCGGTCTTGGATGGGTTGAGCCTGAGCCTGTTCCTCCCCATCCAGATCCGTACGGCCTCCAGGCACCGGGACATCACTTCAAGGGCATCGTTGGGGTGATCCGGGGTGGAGATGTACAGCTGGGTGTTGTCAGCATACTGATGGTACATCCACGACAAACTGCACTGGTAACTCAAAAAGGCATTTTAAAATGCCATATTTAGATAAATAAGCACACAGGCTTTTCAAGAGACTACTTCACTGCTAGTAGAAAAAGAATGGTGAATTGGACATACCAATTCTTCTTAAATGCTCAAATTATAACTGATTTTGGTAGAATTGCACCGAGGCTGCTTTCCACCTTCTTATATTACATTGCAGAAGTTCACATGCCAGAAATATTTTATTTTGCAACTGAGCTCATTTCTGATAGTCCACCCTGTCTCTCTCTTCCTCGCTATAATAAGGAACCTGAAACAAAAGCTAAGAGCAACCAGCCCTGAATCCAAAAGGGAAGATGATGAGCTAAACATTCCATAATCAATGGCAGAGAGGGATATGAATTAGAGGCCATTTATGACAATTCAAAGCTACGCTTCTAAAAGAAATATTCTCTTGCTGCTGACATTGGAACGGATGAAATGCTAATATCCTCAGACAGACAATGCCTCAGTCAAAAGGAGAAAGGTTTTTTTTTTTTTCATACTTAATCAGGGCTTATTTGAGCTCTTAGAGACTTGCTGCTTTTTATAACCCCTTTAGATTTTGACATTTTAGTGGCTGGTGTACTTCTGTGATTGGAGGGGAAATTTACAAAATGGCACAGGCAAAATCTGTCCAAGATCATCACAGTGGCAAACTTCGCCTTGCTTCTCAAGGGCATCCTTCCTTCCTTCCTTAGGATTTTATAGCAGCAAAAATAATGAAGCTGCCAGGCAGAGACTCTCTCTTGATCCTCACATGGTCCCTGGAAGAAGTCAACCTCTGAGTGTCAGGCTCTGTCACGGCAAACACCCCACAAGTGCCCTCCAGTGATGTCACCATGATGGGAAAGCAGCACTTCTAAGACACCAGCAGCAGTGAAGAAGACTAGTTATTCTGACAGCACTGCCGGAATAACGAATAGGAGATAAAGATGATGTGACCAGCAAAGTCACACTCAGACAGGAAAGGAAGGAAAAGCATACACACAATGCTCATACAGTCACCGTTTTTCCCCCCTTGGGAAAGTAAAACTTGCACTTAGTGATCTAAACAGCCAAAGAAAGACAGTAATAAATAGACTTTATAGTATTCTTCAGTACTGTGTTGTGAGCACCAATAAAACTCTTATATCTTCCTTAGTCACTCTTTCCCTGGTTTGGGTATCAATCATTTTGAATGGGCCAGGGAACTTCAGCATTCTGGCTTCACTCTTACATCCAACAAATGTACATCAGCCAGAACAAAGGAGGAAGTTTCCTATGATTTATTCAATAGGAGCCTGAGTGGCGTAGGAGGCTAATGCCTCCTACTAAGGCAGCATTTAACATCCAGCTGCCTGCAATTACTGCGAGTTCAGTTCTCACCAGGCTCAAGGTCGACTCAGCCTTCCATCCTTTCTAAGGTGGGTAAAATGAGGACCCGGTTTGTGGGGGCAATAAGCTGACTTTGTATAAAAATATACAAAAGTATGAAGGCTATTGCTTAATGCATTGCTTAATGCATTGTAAGCCGCCCTGAGTCTCCGGAGAAGGGCGGCATATAAAAATAAATAAAAATAAAAATAAATAAATAAATAAATATTCTATCTAGAATATTGGGTGTTTGTCTCTGCTCACTAGATCACCCGATACTTTGCTCAGTGGTAATATTTAAATTCAATCACTACACTGTTGTTTTATGTGCATCCCAATTAAGAGTTCATCATCGCATTCTCCTAAACATTTCTGACGTTATTAAGAAATTACATTATCTTATACCATGTTCCTTTGAAATTACTTTAATCTCATCTCAAAACTGGTTTTAAAAATCTCTTTGCCTGTTCCAAGTTATTGTGTACCCTCTCCTCTTGACCTAATTACCTTACCTATTTCTTTAATGTATACGTGTGTCTTGACTTTCTCATGCGCTTCCATCACCATCACATCATTGCCATATTGTTTTGAAAAACCTGTAAATCCAAAATATGAAATATATCACATAATAAGGAATTGCTCCCAAATGGCATTAAGATGATATCTCTATTAGGCCATTTAAGATTAAATAATAATAGAACAGAGTTCTTCCAACAGAATAACAGAGTTGAAAGGGACTTTGGAAGTCTTCCAGTCCAACCCCTGCTCAAGCAAGAGACTCTATACCATTTCAGACAAAAGGTTGTCCAATCTCTTCTTAAAAGCCACTAGTAATGGAGTACCCAAAACTACTGGAGGCAACTCATTCCACTGATTAATTATTCTCACTGTTGGGAATTTTTTTCTTAGTTCTATATTGCATCGTCCCTCAATAAGTTTCTACCCATTACTTTTTGTCTTGCCTTGAAGGTGCTTTGGAGGATACCCCCTTCTTCTTTGTGACTATCACTTAGATATTGGAAAACTACTATCATGTCACTCCTCATCCTTCTCTTCGTTAGACTGGAGATTCCCAGTTCCTGCAACCATTCTTCACATGTTTTAGTCTTCAGTCCCCTAATTATCTTTGATGCTGTTCTCTCCACTTCTACAATCTCAAAATTGTTTTTATGATGACCAAAACTGGATGCAATATTCCAAGTGTGATCTTACCAAGGTATTATAAAGCGGTGCTAACACTTCACATGATCTTGATTCTATTCCTCTATTGGTGCAGCTTAGGACTGTGTTGGCTTTTCTGGCAGCTGCAGCACACAGAAGCTGCCAAAAAGTTCATTTAATGACTGTACTCCTTTAATATCCTAACACGGCCTTATTTATATTCTGTAATAAGTGACATGCCAATTTTATTCTGGCATTGGCTTTGGAAACCTTAACTAAGCTAAGCTATCCTAATACTTTGTCTCTGTAATCAAAACTATCTATAAACTCCAGGTTGACTCCTGTGCTATACAATAGGAAGATTCCTAGATGATGAGTAAGAAGAATGAGATCAGTGGGAGCAGTCATGCTTTTTCAACTTCCCTTCCCCTTGGTCATAGATTGCTCATTCAATAACATTAAACTCTTTTCTTATTTCTGAACAAAAGCAAAAATGGAAAGAGACTTTATATATAGATATGGATATGGATACGGATATGGAGAGAGAGAGAGAGGGAAAGAGAGAGAGAGAGAGAGAGATGATACAGAGACAGAGACAGAGAGAAAGACAGAGACACAGAGACACAGACACAGAGTTAGAGATAGATAAGTTTCAAATAATTCAGCAATAAATGAATTACTAGAAAGATTGGATATTGACCCAAATACCCAAAAGCACTACAAGGCTTTTGTCAATCATTGTCTTTGACAGAAATCTTAACCTTGAAATAGAACACTTTGTCTGGAATCAGAGAAGCAAAACTAAATAAATAGAGCTGATTGGCCAATGGAAATGGCAGGACTCATTTACTCAAATGAACTGAGTTTTATGATGAGAACTTAGCAACCTAGCATTTGATTAGGTTCATGCCCAGGGAAATCAACACTTGTGTCTTTGACTGTGACAGCACAGCTTTCCTGTGAGTTTCTGCTGAAGAGTCTTTTGGTTAGTGATGATTGCTGTATCAGCAATCAAGAGGTTGGAGGATTAGAAATGGTATCACTTTCAGGGCTTATCAGACACCGTAAAGCAAAGGATAGAAAGAAATAGATCAACTAAAGCAACGATCACTGGCTATGCGTTGTCAGAATTAGGGAATTCTTTATAACCACAAGGGGGAAAATGAGATCAATAAGAAGCAATGCAGCTTCTTGAGAATGCTGTATAAATTTATCCCTTGATTAATTTGAGTACTTCTAATGAGTTTATACAGGGAAGAGGAGAAAGTTTTTTGTTTTGTTTTGTTTAATGAAAAGTTTCAAAATTTATCAAATAAGCATTTTGATGAGTGCTGTATCTACCTTCTGTGTTGAATTGAATTGTACATGCCCCTTATCGAAATCAGTTTCTCACATATGGCTAAATATTTGCTATGGGCAGTAACAAGTTTTGCAATATCCAAGACTTTAATAGACCTGAGAGTTTTAACCCAAAAATCCAATATATGAAAAAAAATATATACTCTAAAGTGCTGCAACTGTAAAACCCCACTTATTTCATTCTCCCTAATGGGAGCTTATTTTTAAATACAAATACATACATACATGTGTTTGTGTGTATGTATAAATATATATATATATAAAGGCATTTGAAAGGAATAAAAATTACCATAAAGAACCAATAACAACTTGTATTGCTTATTTTCCAAATCCAGGAAAATAATTGCAAAGAAGACCCAATGGTTACCTAGTAAAGAAGCTAGGCCAGGATTAAGAAGACTAATGTTTAAATTTAAGCCATAATTGCTCCATGATTGTTGCACTGACTCTCGGTCTGATTTATAATCCAAACACAACATGACTTCAACCTGGAAAAGAAGACCACCTTTAGAGAAAATTACCTAAGTACGTACCAATAGAATAACAACAGTGGTAGCAGTAGCAGTAAAACTGTTTTATACAGATTGAAAGTTTTCTAGTAGCTAGGTTTTTAAAAAGTTTTAATAATAGTGCCAGACTTTAAAGAAGCAGGATAGAAAATGTATTGACACTTTGGAACTTTGTGTTGGAGAAGACTTGAGAGAATGCCAAGGATAAGGAAGAAGACAAACAAATAGATCATCAAATGTATCAACTCAGAGCTCTTACTTGAGGGACAGATAACCAGGTCCAAATTATATTTTGGAAACATTGTGTAGTTTTCTAGAGTTCACAATGCTGGGAAAGGTAGAAGGAAAGAGAAGAAGACAACCAGCAGCAAGATAGATAGACTCAATTACAGCAGCAACAACTGAATTATTGGAAGACCTGAAAAACCAGGGTGGAGACAATATCATGGAGAAAATCTTATCTATGTTGTCACTAACAGTCAAGGCCAACTTGATAGAACATAATCAAATCAATTTTAATGTGGTTCAGAAGTGATAGCCTTGAAATATAGAAGAAAATGTTCAACGCTTCTTCCAGATTCTATTTCATCCTCCTAATCTGTCCACTTTTCTCTGCAACCCTGAAAAGGTGCTGCCAGTCAGAATTCACCAGTCTTATTCAAGTTGCTATCATATATATATGGAGGACACTGAGCTAACCACTCTAATACAGAGTGAGAGCCAATCCTTGTCTGACATGGGATAAAGCAGCTTCCTATTTTATTTTTATTTTTTTTCTTAATTTTTTAAATTTTTATTATAGTTCAAAAAGACAAAAACAAAAACAAATGTATAATAGTTTTTCTATCACGGTGTAACACCACCAAAATATCCATGTATATATACACCAATAATCAGAAAGTAAAAATAGCAATTATTTACATATTCTTATATACAAATTTACATTTCCAATACTTATTGATTACCATAATTATACCATCATCTATAATTATAATCCAACATTAGCCTTTATCTCTCTCCCATTGTTTCTGGATCCAATCATATCACATGTTCCAACTACTATAAAAATCTGATTTTCTTTTACCCTTGATCAGTTTTGTAAGTCTGTCGGACTCCGCACATTCCATAATTTTATAAATTATTTTTGACATGGGATAAAGCAGCTTCCTATTTTATTTTTATCGTAGTCAATGAAAATCTGAAGACTGTAACAAACTCTAGGATAGTTAATATATTTCCTTGTATACCGAATACGCTAAGATCATTTAGCATTAAGACTGCCATCTTTTCCAGACTGATATTTATTTTATAGCCAGTTATTATAAGGCCATTTTAGAAAGAGAGAGATGATAATGCCAAGTCTATTTGAATGTTAAATTAATATTACAATAACTGAGGGTCTTTTTCTGTCCAGATGATGCTGGGTAGACAGAATCCTCTGCTGGATAGGGAGCTATAACCTCAGATCGGTCCTTTAGGTATTTCCTCCAGCTTGTCCAGTGCCAATGATTTGTCTCATTCAAACATTTAGAATTTTTCTGACAAAGTATTGGTAGAGCTCAGCCTGAACAGATTTCCCCTGCGTATTCTCCTAATGGCTGTTTAACAAAGCAGCAGGTAAGAACCAAGACATCAGATGTCTCTCTGAAGAAGTTATAGTTATTTGGAAAGTCATCATCCAAGATTTATTTTTCTCCTGGGATGAGAGAGGCGCCAAGACCTCACAGAGCTGAAGAGAATGAAAGTTCTCCCTGTCTTTCCTTACAGAGGAAAATAAAGGAGAGAAAAGGTAAAATAGAATTGCAAGGCCCCCTCCCCCCCTTTTTTGCATACAAATTGTAGCTTAACCTACATGAATGACTTGTTCCTGACCTGTCTTTTTTTTTAATTTATGATTCATGGGTTGAACCTTTGCTTATTATGGGTGGGTTCCCCTCCTCCATCTTTTTTTTAATCCTAAAAATTACCGTATTTTTTGGAGTATAAGACTCAACCTTTTCCCCCCAAAAAGAGGGTGAAAATCTGGGTGCACCTTATACTCCAAATGTAGCCCTGCCAGGCTTCTCAAACAGAGGCTGAAAAAAGAGGTTTCTTTGCCTCTGTTTCTGAAGCTGAGGCTTCAGCTTCAGAAACAGAGGCTGTTTCTGTTTCTGTTTCAGAGGCTGAAAAAAGCATCAGAAATGAAGCTTCAGAAAAGAAGCCCCCAAACAGAGCTTCAGAGGCTTTTTTCCTGATGCTCTGTTTCAGAGGCTTTCAGAGGCAGGAAAAAAAGTTTTTTTTCTGAAACAGAGTTTCAGACATTCAAGGCACAGAGCTCACAACCAAGGAACCTGTTGCTAAAATTCACCTCTGGGAACAGCTGATTGGGGGTATTCCAGGAGGCTGATCCACCTGCCAATTAGCATTTTTCTTATTTTCCTTCCCAAAGACTAAAGTGCATCTTATACTCTAGTGCATCTTATACTCTAAAAAATACAGTTATTCCCATGACATCATAAATGCCTCCTTTTGTTTTACGAGCTGCTGGACCAACTCATGCATACATCAAACCTTTAGCAGTCTGTTTACTGTATAGGGAAGATAGAGCCGGTTTGGTGAAGACTCCAGGCTACAAATCAGGAAATGGCGAGTTGTAGTCAGGCCTTAGGCACAAAATGAGTTGGGTGTTCATCCGCCAGTCATTCTCTCTCAGCCCCTAGGAAGGAGGCAATGGCAAACCAATTATGAAAATCCTTGCCAAGAGAAAACTGCAATAAGTCCAAGGCAATCACCAGGAGTCAGAATTGACTTGAAGAAACAAAGGCAAAGTAACAAAAACTATACCGGACCATGGCTTGTGTATGGTTTTCTCCAATTTCAGAAGTTCCATGATTGGTCACTGCAGCCAAAAAGAAAATAAAAAGTTTGGAGGGTGGGAGAGTCTGCTCAGAAGTCTGAAGAAATGGTAAGAAAATCACTAGAAAACTGTTGTTTGCTCTATAATAGGTTAACCATAAATTAATCAGTTAAAATAGCCTCTTGGAATAAATTTATCTCTCAGGACATGATCATATCCTTCAAATTCTTCCTGTTGGACTTAAACCTTCACTCCTGTGAGATAAAGACTTCGTAAAAACCCTCATATTTTTTTATTCAGGCATCCCCCATTCCACCTTTTGGTTGCCTCTTACTTGGTTGTCTTTTTTCTTGAGTGTTGCTTTCATCCCCTCTTTGGCCACAGAGTATGCTAAAAAAAGATTAAGATTTAAGATTAAGATAACCTTTATTGTCATTTTTCTACTCTAAGCATGCTGGCACACATTGAAAATGAAATTCCATTGCCTGCTCTCAAAAGAAAGTAAATACATACATTACACACATATACATATGCTATGCACACACACACACACACAAAATCATTAATCACTGTCCATTTTGAATTCATAGCGGAAAGAGGAAACTTGAGAGTTCATAAGGTTAATAATATATAGAGCAAAACTGTGGCTGAATCTGGATGTTCTGCTTTGGATACCACAAAGTCCCCTCCCAGAAGGTAAGAACGAAAACAGGTCGTGAAGAGGATGTGTAGCATCCCAGACAATCCTGCAGACCCTGCTCAAGTATCGCTTATATGCTATCTCCTAGATAGAAGGAAGTGAACTACCAATAATCTTTTCTGCCATCCTCACCACTCTCTGCACCGCCTTCCTGTCTGAAGCAGTAATGCTTCCAAATCAGACAGTAATGCAATATGACTGGATGCTCTCAATCATCCCTCTATAGAAAGTGGTAAGGACAGGGGAAGGAAGATGTACTTTTCTCGTGTGATACAAAAAATGCAGGGGGTGCTGTGCCCGCTTCACCAGTGTCTCACTATTGAGCAATCAAGCTAGCCTTCTCGTTAGCTGCACACCGAGAAATCTGATGGTGCTAACCATCTCCACAGGTGAATCATTAATACACAGAGGTGTGTGTCTCTGCCTGCCTTTTCTGAAATCGACAATAATTGTTGGAAGAAAAATCCAGGTCCAGTTCCAAGCCAGGAATAAAATGGAGGCTGATTGGAAAGAAAGATTATGTTTATTGATGAACAGAACCAACGCACACACAGCGTGCAGTTCTGGGACAGCTGACAAAATGGAGTTTAGAGTGGGGGGGGATATCTTTTTGATTTCTATGGGGTCATGTATGGGTCATGGCTGGCTCGATAGGCAAATGGGGAAATGCAAATCCTAGGTGTTTGTCTGAGCTAATCTTGTCTTGCTTAAATGCTTATCTGGAATTTCTGTCTGACCCAGTCTTTCTGAATGGATTACCAAATCTGCATTTCTAAAAGCTGGCCTCCTCAGTTTCTGCTTGGGGCAGGGAGACTGGGGCTGGTTTCTGCCTCCCTTAAGAGCTTTTCCCCATTTTTCCTTTAGGGAAAATATTCTATCCTGCCTTTTTAATATTCTCCAAAATATTTCATTCTCTAGGAGGATGGATGGATGCTGATTTTCTACATTTTTCATACTTTTAAGATGAGGCCGTTTTTATTACACCAGTTCACCAAACCCCCTACCTCCTTGTGGTAAGCACTCTTGTTGTCATCCTGAATAAGGCCATCTACTGTCGTATCATCCACATGCTTCACAATATGGTTGGTGGCAACCTTGCACAACAACAAAAAAGACAAGATGGTGACAGCAATGGTAGAAAGTCTTTCCTTGCTTTTTATGGGTGTTGCATGGTCCACATAAACATGCAGGGCTTGGGCTGTCATCTTAACCATTTTGACCATGCCTTGGAGACACCTCTATTTAGATTATAAAACCTCAGAAACTGGAGCTCAGGTGCTTTTATTTTATTTATTTTTTACATTACTATGCAAAGCACTCTACGTGTCAGACTGCGGTGCTATCTCAAAATTAAATGAATTTCCAAACTGCCAATCTTTAAGGAAATCTTTCTTTAATTGAGCTCAGCCACCGGATCATGACTCCACGCGGACAAGACTGACCTTTTGCCTCCCAATCCCTCCCTTTCCGATCCCCAAATCTCTGCTTCTCATTGGCTGTCTTCCAAGTCATTCTTCAGACTTCTTTTCCTCGTCATTTCCCAGGAATGTGCCCCTTCCCCTCATTTCCACGACAACCAGGCTTCAAAGGGATTTAGCAGGCAAAAGTCTCAGAGTTTATCTTTCACTCTCCTCCGCTCCCTCTATGCCAGTGTTGCAACGCTGACATCACGCACATTACATGTGCTGTACTTGTTTTTTAAAAACTGCAAATGAAAACAAAGGGGAAACATTCCTATTTTCCTTCTTCTTCAAAATCCTATTGAATTTTTTTTAAATAAGCAATCAAATTGTTATTCTTATTAAAAACAGGGGAGAGAGGACTTGAAACAAATTTGATAACTTGGGTTACAAACCTCATTTAAAAATATATCCAGAATTATACTATTTCTTCCCAAGACCCGTTTACTCATGTAAGACAGGTATTATTGGGGCAGGTATTTTTCTTTTTCTTTAAAATTTGCCCCAACACAATATAATTAAGGTCTTTCAGAGCTCTTAGGTACTGATAATACGTTCCTTGACATTGTATTAACCAAGACAATAATGACTCATTTCTTCCCATGTCATCCTGACATTTAAGGAAGAAGGAAGGTGGGCGGAGGTGAAGATGTATAATAAATACCATTTTGAAAGCTGAAATAATGATCACATATACCATTAACTAAAATAACTGTAATAAGAATTCTTTGTTTTACTAACTGAACAATGATTTCTTCAGATTTAAACAATGCTGATATTATTAAGATTTTTTTTCAGCAACATCTAATCAAATTTAATTAAAACCAAAGGGTTTCACAAAATGTCATTTTTTTGATAGTTTCTAAACTTAAAGCTCCTCATTTAATATTTAAAATGCTAGAGCCATGATAAGAGCAAAACAGAACGAGAGTAAAACGTATGGGAGTAAATGGAATGCTTATGAAAAAACTGCACATAGCAGTCAACAAAATGAGGAGGTGTTATCAAAATACATTGTTGAATGTATGTAAGGAATGCATATGTACTTGTGAATACAGACTGGCCAAGAATCAAAACGACGTGTGGTGAATATTAAGTAGATTGTATGAAACAACAAGGCATAAAAATCTGAAAATTAATGTATCTAAGACCAAGTTGTATTTGACAGGGACAATGGAATGAATTATTGAAATTATATATATACATCCCAAATGTGTGTTTTATGTTGTAAATACATGAATACAGGTAATCCTCAATTTACAACAATTTATTTCAGAGGTCCTCAAACTTGGCAGCTTTAAGACGTGTGGACTTCAATTCCCAAAATTCTCCAGCCAGCATAGCTGGCTAGAGAATTTTGGGAGTTGAAGTCCACACATCTTAAAGCTGCCAAGTTTGAAGACCTCTGGTCTATTTAGTGACTGTTTGAAGTTACAATGGCACTGAAGAAAGTGATCTATGACCGTTTTTCACACTTACAACTGTTGCAGAATCCTCATGGTCAAGTGATCAAAATTCAGATGCTTGGCAACTGACTCATATTTATGACGGTTGCCCTGGGGTCATGTGATCACCTTTTTTTTTTTTAAATTTAATTTGTATACCTTCTCCCAGAAGGGACTCAGGGAGGTGAACAGCCAAAATTAAAAAACATACAAATACAAAAGTTAAGATAATTAAAAAGAATTAAATCACTAGCTTCCCAATTTAAAACCCCCAAATCCATAAAATTTAAAATCCCAATTAAAAACCATTTAGGCTAGGCCGGCTTGATGGAATAAAAACGTCTTCAGGGCTTTACGGAAGGTCCGGAGGTCCGGGATCAATCGTATTCCAGGAGGCAGCTCATTCCACAGGGCGGGTGCCCCCACAGATAAGGGTCTCCCCCTGGGGGCCGCCAGCCGACATTGTCTGACCGACGGCACCCTGAGGAGGCCCTCTCTGTGAGAGCGTGTTGGCCGGTGGGAGGTTATCGGTAACAGCAGGCAGTCTGGCAAATACCCTGGCCCTAAGCCATGGAGCGCTTTAAAGATGAGAACCAACACCTTAAAGCGTACCCGGAAGACCACCGGGAGCCAATGCAGCTCGCGCAGGAGAGGTGTTACGTGGGAGCGCCACGTCGCTCCCATAATCACCCGCGCGGCCGCATTCTGCACCAGCTGGAGCCTCCGGGTGCTTTTGCGACCTTCTGACAAACAAAGTCAATGGGGAACCAGATTCCCTTAACAACTAACTAACTTAACAATTGCAGAGATCTGCTTGACAACTGTGGCAAGAAAGGTCGTAACATGGGGCAAAATGCATTTAACACCTGTCTCATTTAGCAACAGAAATTTGGGGCTCAATTGTGGTCGTACGTCGAGGCCTACCTGTATAGCAATTTGCAGCTCTTTAAAAAAAAAAACTATGCATTTTACTTGGATCGCATTGCTACTGCCTCTTTTGGTAACCTCTTGAGAAGGCGTTGTTGTTTAAGGGATAAAATGCAGCTACTACATTTATGCCTCTGCGCATTCAAAAGTCCCTTTGTCAAAAATCAAATCCAAAGTGCTTCCCAGCTCTAATATAAACATGACCTCATTTGTAACCCAATGTTTGAATAGATCAGAAAACAGTCAAAACAGCCCATATCAGTCCTGGTCTCGGAGACAAAAAGGTTGGTTATCCGGAATATCTGCTAGATAAAAAATGTGTTTTAGAAATATGTCTCTGCCAGCCTTTTCTCAGTGCTAACATTGCTTCAATGAAATCATATCTGTCATTCCTATTTTGTCTGCGGAGTCAAATACATAATCCCATGGTTCAGTGTCATGACAAATGCCACAACACTGTACCTTTGACGATTCAGAAATAACATAAGTGAGGAAAACAATAAAATGTGAACTTGTTTATGAGACTAGATTCTAATTCGGGATGATTAAATACAGGTTTAAACTGCAAAAGGCTTTCTTGAAGTGACATATTTCACAGGAACCTTTTAGCTTGGTTGTTATCAGTTCTATGTAGGGATAAAACCAGTGGTGAAATCCAAATTTTTTTACTACAGGTTCTGTGGGCGTGGCCTGGTGGGCATGGTGTGGCTTGGTGGGCATGGCAGGGTAAGGATACTGCAAAATCCTCATTCCCTCTCCACTCCTGGGGGGAGGATATTGCAAAGTCTCCATTCCCACCCCACTCTGGGACCAGCCAGAGGTGGTATTTGCCAGTTCTCCAAACTATTTAAAATTTCTGCTACCGGTTCTCCAGAACCTGTCAGAACCTGCTGGATTTCACCGCTGGATAAAACCCATTTTCATATGAACTGAAACCTAGAAATAGCCAATTTCAGCCCTTTAGACAAGGCGGTGCATCATTTGGGAGAGCTGAGGATTCAACTTGATCTTTCTAGAGACTGGCAATCCAAAAGATAGGGGGGAGGGGCATGAAGTGAAGTCATGGTGTTTATCGAGTTCAGCTTGTAGTCACCTCTGATCAGGAACTAAAAAGAAATTAACATATTGCAAGGAATTACTCCATATAGCCCAAGTACATTCAGCTGTTGGTAAATACTAATCTCCTCACAACCAAACACATAACAAACAAACCTAATGTAATTTAACTGGTAATCTTAATTAATTATGACTACTTCCGTGCAGTTAATATCATCACCATGTATTTAATACTTTCTCCTTTTTCTTAACCATATGAAAATTTAAAAACTTGACAGCAGTGTTATACAAAAAGTGAAGGTTGGAGAAGCAGCCACCTTGGGACCATCATGTTTAGCAGCCCTCTAAAGAAAGAGGCTGCAAGTTTTAGGTCTGGCTGGTCTAAAGAAAAAAAGAATTAGGGGTTACATGATAGCAGTATTCCAGTATTTGAGGGCTGCCACAAAAAAGAGGGAGTCAAAATGTTCTCCAAAGCAACAGAGGGCAGGAAAAGAAACAATGGTTGGAAATTAATCAAGGAGAGATCTCCCATCTGCCCTCAATTTCCATAACTGGATGAGGCTCCATGCCTGAGCTGATTCATTCAGGGGTGAGCTGCTGGGAGTTTGCAGGGGTTCGGGAGAACCTCTAGCTAAGATTTTGTGCAGTTCGGAGAACCCCCAAATCCCACTCCTGGCTTGCCCTGCCCACTTCACCCCGCCCCTCCCAGGAGTCCCCAAGTGGCACATTTTGGATGTCAGTAAGTGCAGGACATGCGTGGAGGCTCAGGAAAGGTGAAAAACAGGCGACCAGAAGTTCGGGAAGGCCGAAAACAGGCCTTTTTCCGGCCTCCAGAGGGCCTCCAGAGTCTGGGGAGACCGTTTTCACCCTCCTGGAGGCTTGAAGAAAGCCTCCGGAGCCCAGGGAGGGCAACCCCCCCACCCACCATGGTGCAGGTGGCTGACTAGGCCATACCCACCATGGCCACGCCCATCCAGCAACCGGGCAGAGAACCCCTTGCTAAAAATTTTGAAACGCACCCCTGGATTCATCATTTGGTGGGCGGGAGCCTGGGAGGGACACATCTGAGAGACCTGGCTATTGTATAAGAGAGGTTTCCACCAAAGGATTTGTATCTGAGTGTATATATATATCCTTTGTATCTGAGTGTATATACTTACTACTTAAGCAATTGACGAATAAACATGGAATCTCATAAATACGAATCTGACAGTTGATGGATTTGTATACCTTCATCTTCTTTCTCCTTAAAGTCAAAAGTGGATGGTTTACAAATCCTCATTTCTTTTGTTATGAAAATATATAACATCTTCTGTAGCATTTGTTATTAAAAGTGTGTGTGTGTGTGTGTGTTTACTGATGAAGGGTAATTCCCAAATGGTGGCTTGGAATCCATCCTTAGATGATGAGAAGAATGGGTGTGCCATCAGCAGATTGCCAAAAGTAAATAATTCCTTCATAATAGCCAGAGGGAATGAAAAAAACAAGAGAAATGTAAGATTATAAGAATGAGAGAAGTAGGAAATCACGGTTCTCAAAATTAACAGGAAAGTTCTTTCAACCGAAGAACCAGTTTTCACATGGAAAAAAAAAAAGAAAGTCCTGATTGGTTTGCAATATGAACATACATATTTAAAATTGGCAGTTAACAAGCCATACTAGAACGAGACTAACCTGAATTTCAAGTGCTTAAGAAAGAGATGTTGCTATGCAGTAATAGCCTAGCATGCTTGCCCTGTGAAAAAGGAAAAGAACACGGCAGCCGTTATTATCATATCTTTGTATACATCTATGAAATACTTACAATTCTTTTCATCATTCCATCAGAGCAACCATGATTGCAAGGCTTGTGATGTTTTTGCCTTAGGAAAGAGAAACTAGTATGATTGGGAGGCACCCATGTATGGTCAGAATCATGTTTTGGATGGAGAACATGTGCTCTTCAATTAATGCTCAACTTCAACTCATAATTAATGAGTCCTGGAAAGGATTCTTGGAATGTTTAGCAAACTGAACATTCCTTAATTATGCTCAGTAGTGAGAGAGGCATTCTTCTACAGCAGGGGTCTCCAACCTTGGCAACGTTAAACCTGGAGGACTTCAACTCCCGGAATTCCCCAGCCAGCTTTGCTTTGCTGGCTGGGGAATTCTGGGAGTTGAAGTCTTCCAGGCTTAACGTTGCCAAGGTTGAAGACCACTGGTCTCCAGCAGGGATTCTCTACTCTCTCTTTGATGAGAGGCTGGTGAAACCTACGGATCTCTTCTCAGAAAAATATATTTAAATGCATAAAGTAAAATACCTAGATATGGGCTCTATTACAAAGGAAACCATTTACTGCAAGAATGTTGAACTTGCAACATCGTCATGTGATGTATTGCAACTTTTTTCCTTTTTGCTAAATCAGGGTGGGTGTAGCCAGCGTGTGACGCATCCGGCCCACAGGCTGCATGTTTGACACACACACACACACACACAATTTCCTGTATGCTCAGTTATCAAAAGATTTTTAAAAATAACCAATAAACACTACAGGTAGTCCTCAACTTATGACCAGAACTGAGCCCAAAGTTTATGTTGCTAAGTGAGAAATTTGTTAAGGGAGTTTTGCCCCATTTTACGACTTTTCTTGCCACATTTCCTAAGTGAATCACTGCGGTTGTTAAATTAGTAGCACGGTTGAGTGAATCTGGTTTTGACATTGACTTTGCTAGTCAGAAGGTTACAAAGGTGGATCACATGACCTGAGGACACTGCAAGTGTCATAAATAAGAACCAGCTGTCAAGCATCCAAATGTAAATCCCGTGATGATGGGGATGCTGCAAAAGTGTGAAAAATGGTCGTAAGTCATTTTTTTTCAGTGCTGTTGTAACTTTGAACAGTCGCTGAGTGAACTGTTGTAAGTCAAGGACTACATGTATAGTAATATATAAGTGAAAATGAAATGATTTTTTTTCTTGTCCACATGCATGGGCTGCCAAGGGATCTTGAGACAAACGTACCCCCCCAGATTAAGGACCACTGTGTTTTGGCAGTCTCCCATGGAGGATTTAATATTGGAGTTATTGGATATGAGATGGGCAGCAAATAAATTTCATAATAAATAATAAATAAATATTTTCTTCATTCTTGGTCCAATGGTCTGCTGTTATTAATAGGATGTTATCCTGAGAAGGGAATGGAGGAAACTAGCTGATGCTTCAGACAAAATTTCTCCCAACATGAAGCAATTTCCAGGCAATAGGATGGAAAGTACCAGAATTAACCTGGAAATATACCAAGGAGCCTTGGTAGTACAGTGGTCTAAAGCACCCTGTTATTAAGACCAGCTGCCTGCAATTACTGCAGGTTCAAATCTCGCCAGGCTCAAGGCTGACTCAGCCTTCCATCCTTTCTAAGGTAGGTAAATTGAGGACCCAGTTTGTGGGGGCAATAAACTGACTTTGTATAAATATACAAAAAGGATGAAGGCTATTGCTTAGCGCATTGTAAGCCGCCCTGAGTCTCTGGAGAAGGGCGGCATATAAATCAAATTTAAAAAAAAAAATTCTTTAGTCTGGTTGGAATTCCCAATTCTATCCCTTCTTCAACAGACAGCCATGGAAAGACACAGACGAAATAATAATTAAACAAAACCTTATTGCACTCTTTTTTCTAATTTTTAAAAAAGCATCCATTATGTATTCCGGGCAAAGATTCAAGTCACTTCATAATGCACTCAGACAGATTCACTCATCTTTTCTAATAAAATCAGCAGTAATGCACCCATTTAATTAATGTAAGAAAGCGGCCTCTGAAGAATGCGTCCATATGACAATATTTAGGAGCAAAGATGTAAGATGTTCTGTCCCCTTTACATTAGCCTTTCACATCATCCTCATAGCTCAGTTTACATCTTTATAAATCATGCCGATCCTTCCACTTCGTTATTTATTAAACTATTTATTAAAACTGCAGCTGAGACATGCTTTTAAGCTGACCTCTGCAAAAGATTTGCCATCCTGGAAGTGAAGGTTGCAATATTCTTGGTATTGAAATATATATGGGGATGGGAAGACCTCCAGAAGTTGCTGAACTAAAACTCCCAGTATTCATTTACTCCCACTAAAGTATGTTTTACAAAGAAAACTCTCCAAGCAAGGCTCTTTCCCTACCACTGAATTGGCTGTTCACCGCCCTGAGTCCTTCGGGAGTAGGGCGGTATAGAAATTTGATTAATAAATAAATAAATAAATGCTTTCCACCCATTGCTGAATAAGCAGAAAATTATACCCATGTGACATCAGCGCACACACATACACACACACAGAGAGAGAGAGACAATCTCTATCCTGCCTCTCTTTTAGTCCCATGGGTGCCATCAGTGGTGGGATCCTCCCGGCTTAACAACCGGTTCATGGATCACACACTTCGCTTAGCTGCGCTAAGCGCAGTTTGAACTAGAGGTGGGTTTCAAAATGTTTTACTACCGGTTCTGTGGGTATAGCTTGGTGAGCATGGCATGGCTTGGTGGGTGTGGCTTGGTGGGTGTGGCAGAGGAAGGATACTGTAAAATCTCCATTCCCTCCCCACTCCAGGGGAAGGTTACTGCAAAATCCCCATTTCCTCCCAATCAGCTTGGACTCGGGAGGCAGAGAATAGATGGGGGCGGAGCCAGTCAGAATTTTTACTACTGGTTCTCCGAACTACTCAAAATTTCCGCTACCGGTTCTCCAGAACTGGTCAGAAACTGCTGAAACCAACCTCTGGTTTGAACAAATCTTCACTTCCGGGTTTCTTCGGAGGAGTAACACAGCTGATTCACGCAGCAATCAGCTCTGCCGTGTGAATCAGCTGAGGAGATAAAGGTAGGAAAATAGCGCGGGCAAGTGGGTAGGCCCATCTGATTGTGGCGGGACACCGGTTCACTCCCAGCTGATCGTCAGAGCTACCGGTTCACCTGAACCAGTCCAAACCAGTAGAATCCCATCACTAGGTACCATCCTGATTTTGCACATGCAGCCTATGATCATCTAAGCAAAGGGTTGATTCTTCTGGCTTTGTTGCATTCTCTCTCCACCACTCACAATCACTGTAGCGGTAAACATAAGTATAGATCCTGTATTTGTAGGTAGAGAATTTCTGGTCTAGCTTATCTAACATCTCCAGGCACTTTCCTGTACTCTTTCTCTTATGATGTGATCATTGAAGCTGAATAAATGGGGGTGAGAGGGGAATCTGGGTCACAAGCAGGAGTTTTATTTAGAATTTTGCTCTTTTTCCTTTTCTTTCTTTTTATAAGGCAGCATGTGCTGACTTCCACCGGGCTCAGCTCAGCAGGACAGGGGAAGTTGGTCCTGTCTTTCTTCTGTTACTCTATTTAAGCCTTGCCCTAAATCAATAAGGGCAATGTGATGGCTCACATTTAAGATGCTGGGCTTGTCAGCTGGAAAGCCAATAGCCCAGGTTTAAGACCCAGGCATCGCATGACAGGGTGCGCTCCAGGGGTGAAATCCAGCAGGTTCTGACAGGTTCTGGAGAACCGGTAGTAGAAATTTTGAGTAGTTCAAAGAACCGGTAGCGGAAATTTTGAGTAGTTCAGAGAACCAGCAAATACCACCTCTGGCTGGCCCCAGAGTGGGGAGGGATTGGAGATTTTGCAATATCCTTCCCCCAGGAGTGGGAAGGGAGTGGGGATTTTGCAGTATCCTTCCCCTGGAGTGCGGTGGGAATGGAGATTTTGCAGTATCCTTCCCCTGCCATGCTCACCAAGTCACGCCCACAGAACCGGTAGGGAAATATTTTAGATTTCACCCCTGATGAGTTCCCATCCTCACCCTAGCATCTGCCAACCTAGCAGTTCGAAAGCATGCAAATACAAGTAGATAAATAGGTACCACTTCAATGGGAAAGAAATAATGTCCCATGATAGCAAATCTCTTATAATATTAAAGGATGAATATGAGAAATTTGAAAAGGAACTCCAGAAAGATCCACATAAGAAAGATGTAAAAATGAAAATGGACATGTTGAAACATAAAATGGACTTACTGAAGAAGGAAGAGCTAGCCCAAAAAATAAGAAGTGCTAAACAGAATTATTTTGAAAATGCGAATAAACCAGGAAGATGGCTAGCATATAAATTGAAAAAAGAAAGGGAATCAAAAAAATAATGCAACTGACTGATAATTAAGGACAAAGTAAATGTGGAAATAAAGAGATGGGAAAAATAATACAAGAATATTATAAGCAACTTTATAAAAGAGAGCTGGTTGAAGAGGGAAAAGTTAAAAAATATCTACAGAATGCAAAATTACCTCTGATTCTCAAGGAGATTGAAAAAATGCTAGATGGGCGTATAACAATGATGGAATTAACAGAAGCACTTAATAAACAAAAAAAGACACCAGGACCAGATGGTTTGCCTGCAGTACTGCATTCTAACCACTGTGTCACTGTGGCTTGTGATGTCATGCTGCCACATGATTGCGGAAGCATCTTCAGACAGTGTTGGTTCAAACGCCTTGGAACCATGGGTGGGATTCTACCAGTTTGCACCGGTTCACTAGAACCGGTTGTTAAGTAGTTAAGCAGTTCGGAGAACCGGTTGTTAGAAGAAATCTCCTTTTGTTTTTTTTCAACTTTACAGGGTTAATCCTGTAAGGAATTACAACATTCTGGTGTTGTTTCTAGCCTAATCTTTATTGCCCTGCTTACAGAAACTGCCTCTCCATTAACCGTTATTACATTCTTGGCAGTCCACCTAGATTTAGTGTCGCCTCTGGAGCTCCTGCGGAGTTTTTTTTTTTTTCTTCTTTGCTTGACTTTCTTAAAGGGGAAGGGTTGTTTTAAGCTTTTTACACTGCTGTTGGGAGGAAATACTCCCCTGTTGGAGTTCTTCCAGCTGGGATGCAATGATTAGCCCTTTGAAGAAATAATTGAATAATGAAACAGAGCTGCTGGAAAGAAGCTTTTAATGACAAGGAACCAAGATGAGTGACATTCACCAAGGCTTCTTGGCTAGCTAGAAAGATTGACATTCAAACATGAGTTTACATACCCTTTCTGACTTTTGGCCTAAAACCGGTTTTTGGTGAAGTTTAATTCTGTGCTTGGTGATGTTTAATCCTGTGTTTATTGATGGGATAATTTTCCCTATTCAGCTTTTTTTGGAAGGAAAAATGTTAATCTCTGTTCCTGAAAAGAAGCAGCTTCAGAAATCTGGCTAGTTCCTGTGTCTATTTGTTCTGTTAATTGGATTAACAAGCAACAGCTACTGTGTTTATGCCTTTGCTTCATTCTAGTGTAATTGCTTTCTTTGTAGTTAGGCTTATCTCAAGTGGTGACCCCCAGGGTGAAGGCCTTCTCTGTGGGGGCACCTACCCTCTGGAAGCAGCTGCTCCCAGAGATAAGGAGAATCCAAGACCTCGGTGCATTCCGCCGCGCCCTTAAAACCTTCTTTTTCCAGCAAGCCAGGCTGGCCTAACATTTTTTAAAATGTTTTTAATTGTTTGTTATTGTTTTTAATCATGGGGCCAAATTTATATATATATATTTAATTGTATTTTAATGTTTGTAGTTTATGTTTTTACTTGGCTGTTCACTGCCCTGAGTCCTCAGGGAGAAGGGCGGTATACAAATTTAACAATAAATAAATAAATAAATAAATAAATAAATAAATAAATAAATAAATAAATAAATAAATAAATAAATAAATAAATAAATAAATAAATAAATAAATAAAGTGCTTTTTCTATCTGGGGAAGGGATCTTACTTCACTGCTTTAGTGGTTCTTGGCACTGTCCTTTTGGGATGTACTTCCAAGAGGCAGGATGTAAGCTTGGCACTGATTTTTTTACTGCCTTTCTGAGGGCATGTGATCTTTCCTTAAATCTGTATGATTTCCTTGGGATATCTTTAAGTGGTGCAACTGAAACTAAGGATTGCTTCTCCTGGGATGTCCTCTTTCTGGAGAGCTTAAATGACCTCTCTGCTAAAGGATTTCACTGTATGAGCAAGAGTTGGCTGCTGATAGTTATCATTGCATTTTAACTATTTTAATTCCTCAAGGTGCTCTGGCACCCTGCCTGATTTGTAACTCCAGCTTGCAGGTATTTCTAATCTAATGATTGGTATTTAGGGCAGCTTTTTGCAAGCAAAGAAGCTTTTTGTATTTTTGTACAGGTAATCCTTGATTTACAACAGTTCATTTAGTGACCATTCAAAGTTACAATGGCATTGAAAAAAGTGATTTATGACCATTTTTCACACTTAGGACCATTGCAGCAAACTATCATTAGGGCAAAGAAGCGATGTCGAGTTGTCCACGCCTACCTAGTCCCATGAAGCACCGCAGTTGTGAAATGAGTGACACTGTTGTTAAGAATGCTGCAATGGGCATAAACGATGACCGGTCAAAAGTGTGAGGACCGGTCAGAAATCACTTTTTTCAGACCTCTGGGTAGTCCCTATGTGCGTAGGAACTACTCAGAGGGCTGAAAAAGTGATTTTTGACTGGTCCTGACACTTTTGACCGGTCCTCACACTTACAACTGTCCTCACATTTTACGTTTTGTGCCCTATTTTGTCACCATGGTGAAGAAAAGCACTGCAGTTGTGAAATGAGTGACACAGTTGTTAAGAATGCTGCAAAGGGCATAAATGTGAGGATGGTCATAAGTGCAAGGACCAGTCAAAAGTGCGAGGACTGGTCAGAAATCACTTTTTTCAGCCCTCTGAGTAGTCCCTATGCACGTAGCCACGGCCACCCGGTCACATAAACAACTAGCCACGCCACCTGGTCATATGACCAGCTAGCCATGCCCACCCAGTCACATGACCACCAAGCCATGCCCCCTCCAAATAAACCACACCCACAGAACTGGTTGTTAAAAATTTGAATCTCACCACTGCTTGGAACAGAGATGAGCACCATCTCCTGCAGTTGGCAATGACTCGCAGAATAAAATCAACAAGCACTCCTTTACCCTTACTAATCCAATAAGAACCAGTTTAGCAGTCTGATACTGCCATGATTTTAATATAGCAGTGTGCCCAGCTGCTTAGGGAACTCTAAAGCTGAAAGGTGACAGAGAAAGTTTACCACAGGCCAAAGAGAAGGGCATGCCTGCATCAGCTTGAAATGGCCTCCAACAGCCACATCCACTATAGGTAACTAGACTTCATCTCCACTGTAAAGGGCAGGGAAGCACAAGATATTTTATACTTACCTTACAGCTGTCTTTGGATAGTGTGACCTAAGGGGAAAAACACTACGATAGGATGATTTAAGTCTATTAGGTCACTACTCAGGGATACAGCAGGAAAAAAAACTGGCAAAGTATTTTGGTGTCATTGTAAGCTGCAAGTAAAGACATGACTATATTCTTTGGAGCTGAATCTGTTAACAAAAGTCAATGACAAAACAAAATGCTGGTATTTTCACCTGTTCTGGAGAAAAGCCTATAGATTAATGCCTTCTCCCATTTTAGCCTACATGTTTTCCCTTGCCTTGAAGAATGCAGGACATGTATTAAAGAATGTTGTGAATTATGCTATTCTAAAGTTCCTTTATGCTTCAGTACGGTTTGTAGTTAGCAGGCATTTGTAATGAATTGCTTTTTGCTATAACTAAACTTCTGAAGTGGATCAAGAATCAAGCAACATGAAGAATAGGGTTATTTGATGTGGGCTAAAAGAATGGTGAGAAGGTAAAACATTTCTAAGTGTTGATGCTTGCATTGTTGTATTAGAAGAGCCCACTGATGGTTTTGGAAAATACAGATTTCTTCTATTTTTGAAGATGAACAAAGATGTCCTGGCTATCTACATACCATGCTAAGCTATGGTTTGTTTTAAGCAGGTATTTTGAGTAATATTTACCGGTAAAGGTTGGGTTCACCCAATGCTAAATAATACTATGATTTCCAGTCCACAAACACCTGCTCACATATCACAGAAAACATCACATTAAGGCTTAGCCTGATGCAAAACACAGACGATATGCCTGTTTAGAATTTTGTGGGACTAATGAATTGTAAGACTGCTGGTAAAAAAAAAAAAGGTGTTATGAGATATTATTAGTCCTTTCAGATCATTTAGCACCCAAACCTAGAGCCTTCTGTTTGTAAAGGGGTCCATTTCCTAGTGGTGTTAGAGACTGTCAGTGCTGATACCTTCCCCAGCTGCTATATATTTTAATGTTTGTATTTGTGCTGCAATTGTTTTCAATTTTATTTTTGTATTGTTTGCCATCTAGTGTCCCTTGAAGAGACTGGGGACCACACCAATTAAATAAATATGTCAGACCCAAAAGATGACACATGAAAACCAAATGATTCCAGTTCTTTACCTGTTTACACCCAGTAGATAGAATCTCACCAGACTAAAGCTATAACCTTCTAATCTAATAGAGATATCCTGGGCTATTATAGTTGTGGCTACGCTGAACCTCTTCCTTCCTTCCTCATCCACTTCAAGCTGTATAGTCTCTCATTATGGGTTTCTATATGGAATTGGGTTTCTATATGGAACTATGGGTGCTGGAGAAGACTCCTGAAAATCCCTTGGATTGCAAGGCGATCAAACTGGTCAGTCCTAGAGGAGATCAACCCTGACTGCTCTTTAGAAGGCCAGATCCTGAAGATGAAACTCAGGATGGTAGAGGACAGGAAGGCCTGGAGGAACGTTGTCCATGGGGTCGCGATGGGTCAGACATGACTTCGCAACAAACAACAACAACAACATATGGAATCTACTGCATCCTCTCTGAGAAACCGCAGTCCTCATCCTGGAATTCCCATCCACTCCTTCTCCAAGTGCACATTCCATCTTCATAAACTAACATAGATATATTTAGGTTGATGACCTTCTTATGTGTTGTCCATGCTAGCTGACATTATAGGAATTAGATTGTGGTAGGCTGAATTACCCTATTCCAAAAGTTTAGAACAAAAGTAGCAGTGTGTTAAAACCAAAGATATACCCAACATTTGCAGGCAGAATGATTCATTTTTGATCATCCATGCACTGCAGAGTTAGCAATGGGGAACGGAAAGTATCACTTAAAATCATCAGTGCCATCATCCCTATTTGCATTTTCTGTTTCACTGCTCAGGGTTTGAGATTGGTGGGGCGAGGGGAGCAATAACTGGAAGGGTCTCTGGAAACGTTTGTAAAGTCCAGAGTGAATTCTGAAACTGCAAACCTGGAAATGTCCTTTCAAAGAAGATGGTGGGGGAAGTTCCCCTCCCTCAGCAGTTATTGCTCCAGCCTGCCTTAGCACCCCTACTTACATTTGCTTCAACATGTTTACAACACATTCCAGCAAGGCATGCTAAATTACATTATAAAATGGGGAGTGAAAAGCAAGTCGCGAGGCTAATGCAGTGGCATTAAGCCCAGAAGCGAAACCAACAGAAGAGACCTGGAAGGCCCATCTGCTTTCATTTGTCCCTGGCTGTAGGGACTCTAGGTTTGAATGACTTTTCCTCACTGTAACCTGCAGCTAATTAGCTACTGCCTTTTCAAAGCTCCATTGGCTCACTGCCCAGCACTTGCAGTACTGTTCAGGTAGCAACCTCCTATATCTCATTCAGTGGACCTTGACTGTTCCTTCACCCAGAGCTAATTGACTAAAGCAGCAAAGGTGGGTATGTTCCATGCGTGGGCAGAACAATATTTCTGTTCAGCTGCCACTGCTTCTGCTCGCAAACTAGGTAACTTTGCAAACCAAGTCGCCAGATATTATTTACAACACTCCCCCCCAAAAGTGTTATTTTCTGTACACAGCCAGGTTGGGGGCATCATCATCAGACAGTCAAACTAGAGACACACTGACTAGTTTTGCCTCCAGATTACAGCCCCAGAACCAGAATGATAAATATGGAGCTGTAAAAATAGGAATGGACTTCCCTCCCCTTAACATCTTAATCTACACTGGACAGATTTATAGAAAAGACTTTGCTGTTTTTTCACATGGCTATCTGGATTTTTGCACCCAGATATGCTAGTTCAATGAATTAAGTCATTCTTTACTCTAACCATGAAGGCATGGATGACTGGTTTTTGCAAATAACTCTCAAAAAATAATATATGATTTATAGACCATAGTGGCTGGGCTTACACTTCAGAGTAAGCGAACCACATAAGTTTACAGTAATGTCCAAACACACCCATTTTGATATAACCAGGCTGCCATATTGCAACTTTTGTTGAAGCAAAGCTATAAACACCACTGTGTTACTCCCTCCTATATCTTTATAAAAGGAAACATCGCCCTTTTTAACATTCTGCTTGTCTTCAACTTCTTCTTGTGCCATATCTGTCATCGGACATCGGCGATCATGTTGGCGATCCTATTTTTTTCAGCAGCTGCATGAAAAAGTACTGCTGAGTTTTGTCCAAACCAGTCCCTTAGACTTTGAAGCCATGATGTTCTTCCTCTGCCTGGACTTCATTTGCCTTCAATCTTTCCTTGGAGGATTAAATGAAGTATGCTGTATTTTTCCGGGTGTTGCATCACATGTCTGAAATATTCTAACTTTCGCTTTTTAATGGTTTTGATGATTCCCCTTGGCTTTCCCAAGCAGCTTATCACCTCCTCATTTGTGATTTTGTCAACCTAGTTTATACATACACACTTGTCTTCATAGTGCAGGACATCTATTGTTGTGGCCCGACAGCAGCCAGTGCAGATTATAGCTGATTCCGACAACGAGGAGGCTGGTGTGGTGCTGCGTCAGCAGCCTGTGCAGCTGGCGCTCAAGTCAGACAGTGAGGAGGTTGGAGAAGATGTGGTGCCAGAGGCAGGGATTCAGCCAGGGTTCAGAACCTCCAGAAGCTCCTTTAAGTGAAGAAGACGAAGAGGAGGAGCCTCTTCTCAATGCATGGGCGCGCAGAGCTGCCAAAAGGCAGGAGTGGCTCCTTAGGAGGAGGTCTCCTCGAGAGTAAGACTTGGGGCTAATTGGCCACTCCCTTAGCCTATTTAAGAAGGAATGCCGCTTGCAACAAGCTGTAGAAAACAACTTTAGTTCACTCTCCTTGTGTCTGCAAAATTGCTTCTGGGATTTCTGCCAACTCTAGTAAGACTGTGATTACCTTATCTTAGAATTCTGGTAGGCTGCTAAGACAGTTCATTAACAGCCTTTGAATGATAAAGACTAAGTTATTTGAGTAAAATAAGCTTTGTATAGAGTTTGTGTGTGCTGCGTTCTTTGGGGTCTGTAGCTGGGGCAGAACATCTATTAGGGAAAGTACTGACTTACTGTGTCATCTTCTATGCAATCCTTCTCTACTTTTCATGTTGTAAAGTATATTACAGTAGTCCTCGACTTACGACCACAATTGAGTCCAAAATTTCTGTTACTGAGACATTTATTAAGTGAGTTTTGTCTCATTTTACGACCTTTCTTGCCATAGTTGTTAAGTGAATCATTGTAGTCGTTAAGTTAGTAACATGCTTGTTAAGTGAAACTGGCTTCCTCATTGACTTTGCTTTTCAGAAGGGGGCAAAACGGGATCACATGAGCCTGGGACATTACAACCGTCATAAATACGAATACCAGTTGCCAAGCATCTGAATTTTGATTACATGACCAGGGGAATGCTGCAATGGTTGTAAGTGTGAACAAACGGTCATAAGTCATTTTTTTCAGTGCTACTGTAACTTCTAACCATCATTAAATGAACTGTTGTAAGTCAAGGACTATCTGTACTTAAGTAACTCCTTCAGTGGTTAATATCTAGAGCAGGGCCTTTCCTGGCTACATGGCAAGTCAGAAGATAATTTGCAAATCTGTCTTCTCCTGTGACAGCAGCAAAAATAAATAAATAAAGAGTTTCAGCCATGCTTCATCATGCAAATTTTACAGGCAGAAAAACCACCTTCAAGGCTAGGCATAATATCATCACTTTTCCAGAGATTACCATCATTGATAAGTTAGCTAATGTTCGTCCGCTGGGGCATCAGCAAAAGTATTTTAAGGGGAGGAGCTAGAAATGGATGACATGGGAAAGAGCATTTCATAAGTAAAAAGACCACCTATGTAGCAGCGGTACATCTGAAGATCTTTAAAATTCAAAAACCCTGAAGAGAAATTTCTCTGTTGGGATTTCCATTTCTTTCATTCCTTGTGATGGACACCTGGAATATGATTCGAGGCATCTCTATGCCAGATATTCCATGATTCTGCTATGTTCTGGCCCAAACATCCATTTCGCAGCAGATATTTCTTTTTAAATATTTCTGTTTTACAATTGATGAATAACATAAAGACAAGCACTCCAGGCGCACCAAATTTATTTTGCTTCAAATAATCATTGAGGTGCAATAATGAATAGACAACTCACTGTCTATCTAGCTGCTCCCCACAGAGAATTCCATAACTTAACAACAGGAGGACAACATTCCATTACTAGTGTTACAATTATTTATCTTTGAATCAGGCCAGAGAATTCTTATCATAAAACTATTCTGTAGCATGATGGCAATGGGAAATTGGAAACCGTTGCCCAAGCCAGATAGAGGCCATCAAGTCAAGGAATTATTACTACCAATAATAGAACATTTTAGATCATTTCAATTTTAGAGGACTCTAAACTAAGCATTTACAAAGAGCAGCAGGAATATAAACCAACACAAAAATAAATACAGTTAGCTAGATTGTTATTTTTTTTATTATTATTATTTTTTAATTTGATTTATATGCCGCCCTTCTCCGGAGACTCAGGGCAGCTTACAATGTGTTAAGCAATAGCCTTCATACTTTTGTATATTTATACAAAGTCAGCTTATTGCCCCCACAAACTGGGTCCTCATTTAAACTACCTTAGAAAGGATGGAAGGCTGAGTCAACCTTGAGCCTGGTAAGATTCAAACCTGCAGTAATTGCAGGCAGCTGTGTTAATAACATAACTTAATTAGAGTTCTTTTATTAAGTAGCAGGGGTGAAATGCTCCCGGTTCGGACCGGATCACACGATCCAGTAGCGATGGCGGCAGGCGGTTCGGAGAACCGGTAGCAAAAATCCCTGCCCCCCCCCATGCCCAGCTGAGCCGCGCAATCATCAGAGCTTTTTTTTTTTATTTTTAAAAGCATTTTTTCTACAACCTCTTTGGCCGAAAAAATGCTTTTAAAACTAAACAAAAAAGCCTCTGATGATCGCGCAGCTCAGCTGGGATTGTCAAAGGCTTTTAAAAGCATTTTTTCTACAACCTCTTCACCTGAAGAGGTTGTAGAAAAAAAGCTTTTAAAAGCCTCTGATGATCCCAGCTGAGTTGCCTGATCATCAGAGGCTTTTAAAAGCATTTTTTTACAACCTCTTTGGCTGAAGAGGTTGTAGAAAAAATGGTTTTAAACGTTTAAAAAAAAAGTTGGCCACGCCCACTCAGTCACATTACCCCCACCAAGCCACGCCCACAGAACCGGTAGTAACAAATTTTACATTTCACCACTGTTAAGTATATATAGGTAGTTCAATACAGGTAGTCCTTGACTTACAACAGTTCCTTTAGTGACCATTTGAAGTTACAATGGCCCTGAAAAAAGTGACTTATGACCTTTTTTCACACTTACGACCGTTGCAGCATCCCCATGGTCATATGATCAAAATTCAGATGCTTGAAAACTGACTCCCATTTATGACTGTTGTAGTGTCCCAAGGTTATGTGATCCCCTTTTTCAACCTTCTGACAAGAAAAGTTAATGGGAAAGCCAGATTCACTTAACAACCATGTTATTAACTTAACAACTACAGTGATTCACTTAACAGCTGTGGCAAGAAAGGTTGTAAAATGGAGCAAAATTTGCTTAAGAAATGTCTTACATAGCAACAAAAATGTGGAGCTCAATTGTGGTCACAAGGACTTCCTGTAGTCTGAATTGGCCATACTTCCCTATCATTAGTTTAGGCATGATTTACTTCGTAAACCCCTTTTCTTGGTTTATACATCACAGTGAACCACATCCACATTCCTTGGGTGTATGAATAAAATTTCATTTAAGATGCAAAACTAAGTATGGTTTCAATGAAAATCTCTTCCTTTAAAACTAGGGTTGGAGATTTGTTGCCATAAGACCAAATGCATCCCCCAACAAACCATTTTAACTCCCTGCTAATGCCTACCCAGAATTCATCCAAAATTGGTAGCACGGTTTTTCTGCTATTTTAAATCATGAAACACATACATATCATAGTATAAAACCTTGATTTTAATATTATTTGTTTAAAAAAAATTAAAATAAATTAAAATTTCTGCTTTATCCAGACAAAAAAGTAACGGGGGGGGGGAGGAATCTTAATTCAGATAAGAATGTGAGCTGATGCAGCCCCTCTACTAATACCATAGAGTTCATTGGCGCTTTAAATCTTACTTCCCAGGGTTGGTGCTCATGGGGCCTCTTAGCTCTACCAAGTGGAGATACCGTGTATTAATCTTATATTTCCTAAACACATTTCCTGAAGTAAGAAAAATAAATCAAAGACACAGTGAGAAAACATTGAAGGTTCGTAAGTTGAAGATGACATCACCCATACCACCTGCAGGTCTAGGAGACTGTAACAATTTAGATACAACAGGTGGCAGCAAAGAGAAGACAATAACTCTAGCCCTTGGCTACCTAGAATGACTGCCTAGATGTTTTCTGACCAACACTGGTAGCAGGGGTGGATTCTGCTACCGGTTCACAATGGGAGCGCACAGAAGCTTCTGCACATACACAGATCATTCATGATGACATCCGGGTGGATGATACTACCGGTTCACAAGAACCGGACCAAACCGGGAACAACCCACCACTGACTGGTAGCATTAACTACCTGCCCAGTTCTGGGAAGCCAATAGGATGAATGCAATATAAAAGCTTTGTCTGGAAGAATCAGTTTCCAAAAATTAGGTTATTATGGCTATGGGGCACATGAGAGCTACTCTAATGTTGAATGCCTGTTAATTGCCAAACCATAAGCATTTTTTTGTTTTGTTTTGTTTTTTTGTTTAAAAAATGGTAAAGTAGTCTCTCTGGAAATAAATGCCTCTATGTTGAATGGGATTTGCTTTGAGACAAGTTGGAATAGGATTACTATCTCCATCAAATTCATACTGCGCAATAGTCCCCGTTTGTTGACTCTTTTCTAGGAGACGACTTACAGTGTAAGCTGACAAGGACAAAAATGTGGATATTTGCTATTAAGAAACTTTTTAAGGACAAAAGACAATTAGGATCACAGAATTGTTACTGATTCCAGGGAGCATCCTTTTGGTTCCAATAAATAGGCCTATTTTGAATGAAATTCTACTTCCCTTTCAGGATTAGCTTTTTAGCCTTGTTTGTCCTGTCTTGATTCCTGGCAGTCCCAAGCCATCAATGACAAGGAGCTTTAGCTAATAAAGTAGATATGTTCCTATAAGGAAGAAACCATTCTTACCTCTGTGATTCATGAGCTGGTGATTTTAAAATAGGATTATTCCATTTGGACAGCCTCTGAGGATAGGTCTAGAAGCTGCATCTGGCTCCGAATAAGTCACCCTAAGGAATAAATGGTGCCTCTCAAATTATTCTTGAGTCCTCAGGATAGCATATAACATTTTTCACAGTTTAGGCTGAAACTACCAACGCATCAACTGGACATCTGGTCAGAGTGGTCTAATCCTGCTTTTGCCATGGTTGGTCCCAAATTGCCACTGGAGTTGAAACAAGCCCTATCGTTAGCACCATTTAAGAAGTGGATACAAAACATTCATTTATATCATTCAGTACTTTTAACATTCATTTATTTATTTATTTATTTATTTATTTATTTATTTATTTATTTATTTATTTATTTATTTTATTTTATTTTATTTTATTTTATTTTATTTTATTTTATTTTATTTTATTTTATTTTATTTTATTTTATTTCTATACCGCCCTTCTCCTGCGGGACTCAGGGCGGTGTACAGCCAAGATAAAACATAGCATATAAAATTTAAAAAACATTTTAAAAAACAATTAAATAATTTTGGCGCAAGTTTAAAACAAACCAATTAAAACTGAATTCAAATTAAAAACTGAGAGGATGAGATCAAGCCAGCCCAGCTAGAAGGAATAAGTGTGTTTTCAGGTCCTGACGAAAAGTCCGGAGGTCTGATATAGTGCGTATCTCAGGGGGCAGGTCATTCCAGAAAGCAAGTGCTTCCACAGAGAAGGCTCTCCCCCTGGGGGTCGCCAGCCGGCACTTTCTGGCCGACGGCACCCTGAGGAGGCCCTCTCTGTGCGAGCGAACCGGTCGGTGGGAGGCTATTGGCGGCAGAAGGTGGTCTTGCAAATACCCCGGCCCTAAGCCATGGAGTGCTTTAAAGGTGGTCACCAACACCTTGAAGTGCACCCGGAAGACCACAGGAAGCCAGTGCAGCTCGCGCAGGAGAGGTGTTATATGTGAGCGCCCCTTTGCTCCCATAATCCCCCACGTGGCCGCATTCTGGACCAACTGCAGCCTCCGGGTGCACCCCAAGGGGAGCCCCATGTAGAGAGCATTGCAGTAGTCCAGGCGGGAAGTGACGAGTGCTTGAGTGACCATGCGTAGGGAGTCCCGATCTAGAAAGGGACGCAACTGATGTATCAGGCGAACCTGATAAAAAGCCCCCCTGGCCACGGCCGTCATATGCTCTTCTAAAGACAGCCGTGCGTCCAGGAGGAGTTGCAAGCCCTCTCCGTGGGGGCCAGTGATTCGCCCCCCAATAGCCAGCTATGGCACCAGCATGTTCTGCTTAATTCTTTTCATACTAAATGCTCAAGAGCCATGGTGGCGCAGTGGTTAGGGTGCAGTACTGCAGGCTACTTCTGCTGATCACTGGCTGCCAGCAGTTTGGCAGATCGAATCTCACCAGGCTCAAGGTTGACTCAGCCTTCCATCCTTCCGAGGTTGGTAAATGAGGACCCAGATTGTTGGGGGGGGAATATGCTGGCTTTGTAAACCGCTTAGAGAGGGCTGTAAAGCACTGGGAAGTGGTATATAAATCTAAGTGCTATTGCTATTGCTATCAATGTCTATGGAGATTCTCAGTCATCCAGGTCATGGTTGTCCCAAAGGTGTTTTTTTTTTCCAAAAGGCAACTGGACTTTCTTTGTTTTTTCTCTTGAAGATGTTTCACTTCTCATCCAAGAAGCCTCCTCTGAAGTTCTGAAGATATTTCCTAGATGAGAAGCAAAACATCTTCAAGAGGAAAAAAAAGAACAAAGAAAGTCCAGGCCTTTTGAAAAAGTACTTTGGGGATACTAAATGCTTATTGCTTGATTTATAGTGCATCATGTTTCTTGGTTTTATTATTATATTACATTTTTGTAAGCTAGGCACTTCTAAAACAGTGGGCAATATTTATGTTCAAAATACATAAATCCTATATATGTCATTATACTAAGGTGCATTTTCCATAAGGCAACTGGATTTTCTTGGGGTTTATGATCTCCAAATGTTATAAATTGTTGATGAGGATAGAGATTGGCAAAGAAGTAGTAAAGGACACTATGATTGCCTGGGGGAAAAATTTTGGCTACCCAATTCACCTTCAAAAATGGCAAGAGATTTGGTGGGGAAACATGAAATTGGTAGTATCTACTACATACAAGGAAAATATTTATAAGAGGCTATATAGATGGCATCTCCTGCCAGACAGATTGGCAAAAATGTTTGCTGGACAGTCTGCCAAATGTTGGAAATGTGGATTTGAACGTGGTACTTATTATCATCAATGGTGGATGTGTCCAGAAGCAATTAAATTTTGGGAGAAAATTAAAAAATGGCTAAAGGAAATTTTAAATCAGGAGTTTGAATTGCGACCAGAGACATGCTTGCTCGGCTCCAGGCTGGAAAACATTAAAAAAGATTCGTGGTACCTCGTATTACATATTATTACTGCAGCGAGAATAACATTTGCTCAGTTTTGGAAAGACAAATATATCCCACCAGATGAAGCAATAATAAAAAAGATACTGGATTGTGCAGAAGCAGATAGACTGACAAAAAAATTGAAAGACAGAGACCAAACGCCAACATGTCTATCTTGGGAAAAATGGTATATTTGGCTATTGAAAAGAAGACAACAATCAGATTAATATAAACAGGCGTTGTATATATTGAAAATACTTTACTGCATATATAAAGTGAGGTTGGATAAACCTAATTGGTTTATAAATTCAAAATAGGTTGTTCTGTCTCTCCCGGACTGTATTATGAATCTATTGCATAGGTTTACGCTAAATATTAGTTTACTAAGGTATTGTTTATATTATTTTATGTTTTTTGTTTTGTTGTCTTGTTCTTTCTTCTGTTTGCTTTTTGTCTTCTTTTTAACTATAAATAAAGACTATTTTTTTTAAAAAAAAGACATTAATCTCCATTAATTTCAGGTAAGCATGTATTTCTGCACATTAAGTAAATCAGATTGACTCATAAAAGTCAGCTGATAAATATCTCTTCAGTCTGTTCTGAATAAAATGGAAAATAGAGGAAAAGAATCCACCCAGCATTTACTTTGGGTCAACAATCTAGTTGCTATGATTCAGACAACAGCTTTTAGAAATAAGTTGCTGAACTGAGTGCAATTCACTGCAGATCCTAGGATTGTTCTAACTGTAGGTAAATTTCAGCAAGAATTAATTGCTGATTTCTGTAGTTTGGGTTCATTAAAAGAACATTATCAGTGGTCAAGATGGGCATCTGCACTAGACAATAACTTTTGAAATTTAACTCCTACAAATATTTTACCTCTTCTCAGATATTTGCAAATTGCTTGCCTTGTTCTACAACCATCACTACTAAATAACAAGATCATTATATTGCATAGTCAACATTCCTATTCAAAGGCTGACTTTTCTAATAAATATTTTCTGCTTTAATAACGTTGACTCTTTAAATGTGGTTTATGGTATGTTTGTGGGTGGGTACATCAAAACAATGCAGATAGTTCCACTTCTTGCTAACTAGTTGATACTGATTGGATTTTGTGAACTGGCAATGCATCAATCACTCATCATTACCATATCTAAGATAAATGTTAATGCATTTTTCTTCCTACTGAAGTAAAAAAAAATGCATCCTTGGATCTCGATGATTCAACTATGCTTGCATGCTAGCATTGGAATAAAATTCAACAACTTTTCATAGATGTCATTCCAAAACAATATTAGCAGTTTAGGCCCTGTGGGGAAAATGCTTCTTTGTACTATACCAAACACTAGAATGGATGCAAAGGGAGTAGCCATGATATTACACAAATGGAATTCTGTTCCAACAAATACACCTTGGCTTTGTTCTCCATTTCTTGCAACTCCCCATACTTATCCTGCCAGATCTACTACATAAAGACTCTTAGTCCTTGGAAGCCAAGTTTAGGAGTTGTGAGGCTGCAGTGGGGGGGAGGAGTTTGGATTCAATGGATAATTTCCAGAAGTATCCATTAGATGGACACTGTGCTGAAGAGCCAGCAATAGAATCCCCATGATGAGAGATAAGATAATCCCTAATAAAGGGCTGTCTAGCACAACTGTGTGTATCTCACCTCTTCAGCACGAGGTTTCAGTTACTGTCAGTTGCTTGTCACTGATAGCAAAGAAGTGATGAAGTCTGGCAAAGTCTTAAAGTTCTCAGAACTGAATCTGTGATTGTGAGCAAGGCTGCTGTGGATCATGTCCCTATCACAAGGTGTTTGGGATAGTGATTAAATGGCAGGCCTTCTTGGGGGTGGCCACATACAGGGGGTGCTCTCCTCTCAGGGATCCAAATGTTGGGTTTTTTGCATATAGCTTAAAGCAATTTTGTGAATAGTCACCTATGATGCATATTTGTTCAATAGATGTAATTCATTGTATTGGGTTTAATTTTTTATCCTATTGAATCCCACCCAGAGTCTATGGGGATGGAGAGGAGTCATAACTATTTATTTTAATCCTTTCTTAGACCTCTTTGCAAATAAAGATCTTTTATGCATGCATCTCTGCTTAGAAAAGAATCTACATCTTCATGGCTATCATGTCTCTTGCATTCGACTGGGAAATGATGGGTGGTGACTTCCCGTTGTCTCTTAAACCTGCAGATTGCAAACTGCAGCAGATAAGACTGAGACATGGTTGGCAGCAAGCCAGAATTACTCTCCACTGGAAATGGCTTGTGAATATAGTGAACGGTGTGGTAAGGGAGCCCAGTATTGTATAGAGCAAGGCTATCAAACTCGCGGCCCGCGACCCAGATGCATCAGACACTGGCCACAGCTATGGCTGGTTTAGCGAAGGGGGGGGAGTCACAATACATCACGTGATGCCACCGTGATGCCGGGAGTTTGACACCCTTGGTGTAGAGTATAGAACCTCATTAGAAACCTGAATTCTTTACTATTATCAAATTGAAGACACAAATGTCAGTGGTCAGTTACTTAGAAGCTCTAATACAACTTTGTTTAACTTTCAGTTATGGAAGAGTATATTCTCCTGTCCAGTAAATAAGGTAACTGGAAAGACTGAAGTTCTGATGCCTCCAAAAAACATGAATATTATACTTTCATGTATCACATTACTGTTCAGACAAAATGCACAGCATGGATTAAAAAGAAAAAGAACAAACTTCCAAAGATGCCAACATGGTTAAGTAGTAGAGTTGGGTGAACTGGGCCCAATCCCAAATATTTAAACTGATTTGGAAAATCAATTAAAATTCATATGATTTCAGTTTGATGAACTGATTTGATACTCCCAATTGGTCTGAGTTGAAGTTAAACTTTGAAAGTTTGCCCAGACCTATTAAATAGAACTAAAGGGACAAATACAGAAAACACAGATATAAAAATCACAAAAACAACCAAAACAAAAAGTGATAACGATATTTGGCCAATATTTATTTATTAAAGAACATCCAGAAAAGTCAGGAAAAAGCAATAAAATACTAAAGGAAAAATGGTATTTAGGGATGCTAAAGGCACTGCTAAATTAATTTTCAAAATTAGCCATCATTGAACATGAAAGAATCATATCAACCATTTCTTTCAGAAAGTGTATCTAATCAACTAATCAAATCAAGTCCAATTCACTTAACAAAGGATGACATTTAGAAGCTAATTGACACATTACAGATTAATAAGTCACCAGGGTTTGGCATTTGGCCAGAAGCCCTTAACAATATGAAATCAATGTTAAAAATTAGCCTCCTTACAAGAGATTTGTGAGGTAGTACATGGAATATCAATTTATTAAAGAGTTAAAATTTTCTGGATTTTGCTGTATCCATAGCCCAGGCAACTATAGTATATACTCATTTGTTCACATTCTGGGGTTCCCTACAGAGATCTAAGAGAGGGGTTTTCAAACTTTTTTTAATGGAACCTGATTATATTTTTTAAAAATCCTTTTTTATGAGGTAAAGCTCTAGAGATTTAAAAAAACAAATTTGTCAGAGTCAACTGAACTTTTTTCCTTTTGATCTATCCCACAACCTACAACCTCATCAAGTTCTCAAGAATCCTAGAGTTCCATGCAACCTGTTTGAAAAGTTAAAGGGTCTCCCTTATATTCCAACAGAACACAAGTGTCAAACTCGCCACGTCACGTTGCTTTCACGTGACATATCATGATGTTTTTTCCTTTCTCGGAGCTGGGGTGGGCATGGCCTGCACATGACACATCTGGCCCGTGGACTGCCAGTTTGACACCCCTGCAACAGAATATAAGGTCCTGGTTTTTGGAATTGCTAATTTTAATTCTGTGTTTACCCGTTATTTTTAAAGCAAACATGTTAGATATAAAGCAAAATATGTAGCAGCATGGAGAGCAAATTGTCCCCACAAGGTTGAAAGACTGTTGTAGCACATGGGAAATGGACCCAAATCTAGGCAAAATCAAACAGTTTGTGTATATTTGCCAACACGGTTGCAAGCAACACCAAAAGGTATAGATCCATCTCTCTAATATTTCTCATTGTGTCAGGAATGGCTACAGCTGAGCTTGCTTCTTTTCTCCAATGAAGTTGCATAGTAGTTTTACTTCTCTTCAGTATTTTCACTCCTGATCAAAATAGACCATCATAAAGTCCAGGGATACTGGATTATCTGGCCTTGCATCATAAAGAGAGAGAAAAAGGTTTGACCAGGGCTGGGTCCTGTTCTTAAACTCCCATCACCCTGTTTCAAGTGAAACTTTTTCATATATACAGCAGTCATCAACATAATGACCACAATTGAGCCCAACATTTCTATCATTAGGTGAGACATTTGTTAAGTGAGTTTTACCTGGTTTGATGACCTTTCTTATCACAGCTGTTAAGTGAATCACTGCCATTGATAAGTTAGTAACCCGGTTGTTAAGTGAATCAGGCTTCCCCATTCACTTTGCTTGTGAGAAGGTCAAAAAAGGGGATCACATGACCTTGGGACACAGCAACTGTAATAAATATGAACCACTTGCCAAGCATCCGAATTTGGATCATATGATCATGGGGATACTGCAAAGGTCTTCACTGTGAAAAATGATCATAAATCAGATTTAATTGGAGAGTGAGCTTAACTCTCGGTTAGTCATGTTTGTTGTTTCATTTTAGTCCTGTGTTTATGTGTTTCTATATTGCTTTTCAATCATTATTGTGTGTTAATTATATTGTAAATATTTAATAAAGATTATTTTATAAAATAAAATTAAAAAAAATAAGTCAGATTTTTTCAGTGCGGTTGTAACTTTGAACAGTAACTAAATGAATTGTTGTAAGTCAAGGACCATCTGTAAAAGGGCCCAGATCAACTACAGTAAAACAAATTATTGATTGTATCAGTGATACTCATGATTCTGCAACTAGCAGCCCTTTGTGTTTTGATTCTGTGTTCACAAAGTACTTTCTGATTGCTTTTCTCCCGTGCTGTGTATTTCTCCTATATTCCTCTCCTTTTTTTTATTTACTGTTTCCTATTTAAAGTGTTCACTTCCCTTTTTGTATTCAAGGGGCCAAGCCTGGAAAAGCAGAAATCCACATATGCCACAGTTAATACTTAATTAAACACAGAGACTAATTTTGATTTTAATCGTACTTAACCCCTAGTACTTAAGAAACCAATTGCCAGTCATGTCAAAATAAAGATTTTTTTCCCCTATACAACTTGCTTAATTTATGGAATTTACTGCCAGTGGAGAATAAACCTCCATGAGTCTACAAAGCTTCTTAAAAGATTTACACTGCAATCCTATATGTGATTATTTAAGCTCCACTGAATGTAAATGAACTTATTTATGAGTAAACCTGAAAAAGATGACATTTGTGAATGTCGCTATTGGTAGATAGGCCTGATAAGAGACATGACAGTAGGGTTGTCTATAAATCACATCAATCAGTATATAAAGTAAGTGGGCCCTTCATTCAGAAACTCTTGTGTCTCTGATGCTGGGGTTAACCAACTAGGTTTCCATCCTATCTTACTTATAGATACCACAGATGTATTTGCCTTGGAACAAATAGTGAAAACAGGAAGTTGGTATAGCAGGAGGAGAAAGGAATGTAAAGGAGTTCAGAAATAGCCTTCAAGAAGGAATATTAACTTGGAACGCATGACTTCCATCAAGATTGCCAAATTAAATAGTGTGACCTTAAAACAGATCTTTAAGTGTTGCTTTCCTCACTGTTTGTAACTGCCTCCCATAGAAATGTTTAACAGAGAATGCTTCTCTAGTAAAAGCCTGATACTTTGGAATTAGAAGCCAAAACAGACCAACAGGAAATAGTAAGAAGGGATTCACATTTCTTTGCAGAATATTTAAGCAGAACTTCTTTCTAAAAAGGCACTTTTTAGGCAGGCATAAATTGTATTGTGATCATGCTAGTTGGGTCTGATGGATATGTTCTAACATATATAATATGTTGGGGAGGGACAGAAGTTTATTTTATTGTATTTACTTAAAACCTTGATGCTTCAGATGAAAAGTGGCTTAAGGATCAATAACAAGCAACATTCTCTGCCTTCAGGCACACAATCTGAAAAGACATTATACACAAAAGAAAAAATAGGATCTGTGGAAAGAAAAGGAAGACGAGAATAATAAGATATCCATCAGTACCTTATAGTGCTATATCTCACAGCATGCTATATCTTCACAGTATTGTGAAAGTAAAGTTGGATCTTGTTGGCTTTTATTCACATCTTGGTGGTATAAAAAGAGACCATGGAGAAGAAGATCCCAAAACTGTCATTGATCAATCAGTGAGTCATCCAATGTTTTCTCTCTGCTGTGGTTACATCCTGATGCAAGCATCTGGATTATCAGTGAGAAGTGAAACCCAACAGAGCTGGTTTCTCAGTAGGTTCTGACTATGACTTTGTTTTTCTTCTTCTGCTGTAAAAAAAAAAAAATTAGCTGGGTAAAAGGCATGGGGAGAGGCAAGTCTGATGATCTGGCTTCTTAGCAGAGCTTCCCATGGCCCTGTTCTTCTCCCTTTAGATCTCTGAATAAAGGAATGATTTGCCTTGGGATCATCACTTAATTCATGTGCAAACTTTCCCTAAAATGATTTAAAGTGGACTTTTAAAAATGCTTCTGAAAAGCTCATTATTTGGTAGTCCAGATAGCTAGGCCTACCAAATGGGCATGCTAGTCTAGTGAAGAAAAGGACCAGAGGAGACACGATAGCAGTGTTCCAATATTTGAGGGGCTGCCACAGAGAGGAAGGACTCAAGCTATTTTCAAAGGAACCTGGAGGCCAGACAAGGAATAATGGATGGAAACTGATAGAGGAGAGATTCAACCTAGAAATGCAATTTTAGGTGATTTTCTCACAATTTCCAAAGGGATAAAAAACACTGTCAAATGTCACCAAGAATTGTAGGGCTTGCAGTACAATCATTTGTGTCCAATAGCTGCATAAGTTAGCCCAATTTAGTAATAATTGGATAATTAATTGTTTTGAAGATCTACTTGCAGATCAGGCCAATTCTGATAGCAGCTCTTCTACTGATTGGGTAATGATGAATATGGTTGGATTTCAAAAACTATTTGAAAGGTCTCCTCTTTCTTTTCCTCGCTGACAAACACATACACTCCAAGCTTCACCATTAGCATGCCTAACCTATTAATACAATATCCCTTATTAGATTAGAAGAGTTGGAAGGGACCTTGTAGGTCATCTAGTCCAACCCCTGCCCGTGCAGGAAATCCTACACCATTTCTCACAAATAGCAGTCCAATCTCTTCTTGAAAGCCTCCAGTAATGAACCTCTCACAACTTCCGAAGGCAAGCTGTTCCATTGGTTGATTGTTCTCACTGTCAGAAAATTTCTTCTTATTTCTAGGTTGAATCTCTCCTCTATCAGTTTCCATCCATTATTCCTTGTCTGGCCTTCAGGTTCCTTTGAAAATAGCTTGAGTCCTTCCTCTCTGTGGCAGCCCCTCAAATATTGGAACACTGCTATCATGTCTCCTCTGGTCCTTTTCTTCACTAGACTAGCATGCCCAGTAACCATTCTTCATATGTTTTAGTCTCCAGTCCCCTATTCATCCTGGTTGCTCTTCTTTGCACTTTCTCTAGTGTCTCAACATCTTTTTTATAGTGTGGTGACCAAAACTGGGTGCAGTACTCTAGGTGTGGTCTTACTAAGGCTATGTAGAGTGGTATTAGTACCCCACTTGATCTTGATTGTATCCCTGTATTAATGCAACCTAGGATTGCATCGGCTTTTTTGGCTGCCGCTGCATACTACTGGCTCATACCATGTTTCCCCAAAAATACGACCTATTCAGAAAGTAAGTCCTAGCTTGATTTTTACACGTGAGCCCAATATAAGCCCTACCCCCCCAAAAAATAAGCCCTAATTAAGACCAGCCCACTCCAGGGTGCACTGGTAAAAATTAAGCTAGGGTGGGGATGGGGGGTGGAGCTGCCCTACTACTTATCTTCAGATAGTTGCAGTCAGGCCTCACACACCTCCGCCCTTTTTTTTCCCTGCAGCCGTCAAGGCTTTCATGAAGGCCTCTTATAACAGAGTTCCAGATCGATCTAGAGTTCTATTATTGGTTGAAGAAGCCTTTCCTAAAGGCCTTTCCTGAAGGCCTCTGTAGCCGATAACAGCACTCCGGATGGATCCAGAGCTCTTCTATCAGCTACAGAAGCCTTCAGGAAAATCTTGGTAACCTTGCCGGATGAAGAAGTTCCTGAAGGCCTCTGATAGTGAAAAAGAGGCCAGGGGCCACGCGTGTAAGTGAGGTGAGTCAGTGGATGACATCCCCCTCAGAAAATAAGACCTGGTACCTTTTCTGGTGGCAAAAAAAAATAAAAATAAGGCAGGGTCTTATTTTTGGGGAAATATGGGTTTTTAACAAACCTGTGCTGACTGCTAGTTATTACTTTACTTGTTTCTAGATGTTGGCAGATCTTTTCCAGTATCTTCCTGAGTATTGATGTTAGGGTGATTGGTCTATAATTTCCTGTGTCTGCTATCAGCCAGCATGACCAACAGCTGCAGATGATCAAAGTTACAGTAGTTCAGCTAACATCTGAATGTAACATCAGAATCAGCAGGTGGAAGCTTTACAGAGAGATATCCAAATTCAAAATATAGATGAATTTCTTCATTGTCAGAGTTATTAAACAATGATACAACCTGCTTCCTGAGGTTGTACATGCTTCATCACCAAGGTTTTCAAACCAACATTGAACAGCCATTTGTCTGAGATGGTATGAGGATTTCTGTCCTGGTAGTGGTTTGATTAGAAGACTTGCAAGATTCCAGAAATATTATGATTCTATTATTGTCTTATATATTATCAGTGCTCAGAAGTCCAATGGTGAGTATTATGAGATCATTAGGATGTGATATTTTAGCAGCTCTTTCATGCAGCTATAATGCATTTCGCAGATCTATTCTGGAGGGACAAAACAGAGTTGGTGGTGCTGGAAATTTTAAGGAAGATAATCATTAAAATAATCTCCTCCTGTTTTGCTATTTTTTTATCACTGGTGTAGCTGTTGTTGGGTAAACCTCATAACTACCAATCCAAAAGTTTTTATACATTTTTATAGGAAAGGAAAGGAAGGAAAATATATTTAGACCAATTTCTAGTTATTGGAGAAATTAGTCTAAATGTTTTCCTTGCAATACAGATATATAAAACCTTTTGAAATTTCTGGAACCTTGCAGGTCAAACATAAGATTCCAGATCAGTGGTGAAATCTTCTGCCATTTGCCACCGGTTCGCTGCCCGTGTATCCACGATGCACACCAAATGCACGCTGCACACGCATGTGCAATTCACACCAAACACATGCTGTGCACATGTACATTCACCATGCGCACCAAACATGCACTTCGTGTGGAAAAAGGAAGCTTAAGAAGGTAAGTAGAACAGCGAGGGGGGGAACAGCTGTGCCACGCGATTTAGATTCGCTAGAAAGCAGGATTTCCTGCTTTCTAGCGAATATAAATCGTGTAGCACAGCTGATTGCAGGAAATACCAGTTCAGACTAACTGGTAGCTTTTTTTTACTATTGGTTCGCCCGAACTGGTGCACACCTGTAGCATTTCACCCCTGTTCCAGATTCTTTCATTAAGAATTTAATTCCAGCAACCACTATTCATTAGCACAATGAAATTAATCTTATTCTAACTTCTAAAAATAACCTATAAAAGGAACGTGCAAAGGACATTCATGCTAAAATAACAATGGCTGGATATGTCTTCACTTTCTATTCAGTGACTGGCCCCGTTTAGCACATGTGATAATTACAGAAATGATAATGCTTTTGCTATTTCAATCCTAAATCCCATCCTCTTAAAAGTCTCCATTGTTTTAGAATGCTACAAAAGGCTAGGGAAGTTTCTCTCGTCTAAACAACCATGGAGTATACAGAAAATGGAGTTGAGAAAATAAGCAGCCAGCTCATACATGTGAGCCAGTTTGCATAGCACTGAATCCCCTGTAAAGAATTTAGATTTATATGTGCGTTGCTCCACTGCTTCATTGCACCCTGGGGAACAGTAGTCTTCTAAAGCTGCCATCAGGACTGATAACAATGAGGGAATGCTTTTTCTACCCTCACAATACTGCTTTCTGCATTGATTGATGTAAAATTGAAGCTGCTGCGGTTAATGGATCAATTCCTGTGCCAGGAGGATTTAATTCACAGAGCTGAAAGTCTGGAATTTTCTTTTCAAGTTCCATATCTGCTTGCAATTTGTATCACTCTGTAATGTTGAAAGATTTATAGGTAAGATATAAAACAATTGCATCTTGATTTTTTTCATCTAAATCCGAGAAAAATCTTCGGACCCCAAATCAGTGTCCACAATTTAAAATTGACTGGATGGGTGTGAACGAATCGAATCTTAATGCAGACAAAAAACATGGTTAAAGATAGTTTATGGAATAGGGATTCTACTTATCTTAGATGGGATTATGTTCTCCATACTGAAGATTCATGTTTACAACCTTGGATTGAAAACCTGGGTTTTAGCACTTGCTAGCCATGTGAGATATATATATATATATATATCCATGTGATCTAGATAGCTTACTAAAAAGCAGAGACATCACCCTGCCAACAAAAGTGCATATAGTCAAGGCTATGGTTTTCCCAGTTGCAATGTATGGCTGTGAAAGTTGGACTATAAGAAAGGCTGAGCGCCAAAGAATTGAGTCCTTTGAACTATGGTGCTGGAGAAGACTCCTGCGAGTCCCTTGGACTGCATGGTAATCAAACCAGTCTGTCCCAGAGGAGATCAACCCTGACTGCTCTTTAGAAGACCAGATCCTGAAGATGAAACTCAAATACTTTGGCCACCTAATGAGAAGGAAGGACTCACTGGAGAAGAGCCTAATGCTGGGAAAGATTGAGGGCAAAAGAAGAAAGGGACGACAGAGAACGAGGTAGCTGAATGGAGTCACTGAAGCAGTAGGCGTGAGCTTAAATGGACTCCAGAGGATGGTAGAGGACAGGAAGGCCTGGAGGAATGTTGTCCATGGGGTTGCGATGGGTCAGACACGACTTAGCAACTAACAACAAAAGCCATGTGAATTCACAGTAAGGGCTACTTCCTGCAATGTCAAATATAGCCATAGTGATAGATATGCTAGCTAAAGCCTTTTGGATTCCTGTAATGCGTACTTTATGGGATTAACATTGAAAAGAATTCCAAAAATGTAAAAAAAAAAAAAAAAACACCCTTCAGCTAGATTATTAACCTATTAACCTAATTTTTAAGTATAAGAAGCATGTAACATCTTTGTTATAAAATCTTTATTATAGAATGTTTATGTCAAATGAACATGAACTATTCCTGGGCAAATTCAGAACTCTAATTATGATCTCTAATGTCCTATGTAGTGAGTTTTTTGAAAGACCATAATCTTCCAGGTGAATGTTAATTAATACATGCCAGTTGTCAAGCATACAAATTTTGATCACATAACCATGTAATGGTCGTAATGTGAAAAACAGTCACTTTTTTCAGTGCCATAGTAACTTCAAACGGTCACTAAATGAACTGTTGTAAGTCGAGGACTACCTGTATACCTTTGCCATAAAATAAGCATTATGGTTAATGGAGCATCCAAGAATAAAAGAAACTACATGTGTCCTTTAACAATTCTAACACAAAACAATACGGATGATATGTCAATTACTAGTCAAACCTGTAGGGAAGTTAATGAGATTGTATATATCCCACCTTAACCAAATGTCCCGTTCTTTTTATCTCACAGGATAATAATTATATTTGAACTCTAGCCAAGATTCTCACCATGTCCAGGCCCTTCTTTTTAATGGTTATATCAGTTTTACTGTGTCGTGGTATTATATACCACCACAACTGTGCTGATGTGGGATGCTGGGAGTCGCATACTAACACACATCTATAGAGGGAAAGAAAATATTTTGTCTGAGGTGTTCAGTGTATTTCATAATCACTCTGACTAATATCTTTTTCTTCCCTTTTCTGTTAGCTGAAACAGTTAGAGCTGCCACACCATTATGCCTGAAGCTAACTCCAGGCAAATTTCTGTTCTTAGTAAACCTTTCCCACATTGTGAGTTCCACCAAAACAGCAATAAAGGAACTGTCCAGAAATCCCTTATTCTAGCTTTGCCTCTTATTTACGGAAATATAGACTTCAAGGAACCGACAGGCTCACCCTTCTAGACAGCATTGGAATTTCTATTAACAAATAAGCAAATTTAAGCCAACAAACAGATGAATTTTCCATTTGATTTTTTTTTAAGGGGAAGGGTATTTTCCTCCCTTACATCCGGCCATGCATAAAATCTTTCCAGAAGTTATTGGCATAAGGTCTAAAAATAGTGTCCTGCAATTAACTGGAACTTTTCACTTATGAAATTATATGTCATCCAGAGGCTTGTCCATAAAATGAGCAATAAATACTACCTTTAACCAGCATTTAATAATTATAATGCATCTAATTTTGCCATAATAGACTTGAATCCAAGAACCATGAAGGGCATTAGACAATGTAATTCATTCAGCAGTTAGTGGAGACACAAAGAAACTTCCCTGACCTCAACAGAGAAGGAGGCTATGAAGGGCAAAGTATTTTGTTTTGGAAGCATCCAGGAAGACTGAAAGAATGTCTGTGTTATTACAAGGATTCTTGTTGCTCTACTTGCAAAAAAAGGGGAAAGAAGGAAAGTTGATTTATGGAATACTCAAATAATTATTTTTTGGCACAATAAGTTCTCGAGTTACAACAGCTCATTTAGTGACTGTTCAAAGTTACAACAGCAGTAAAAAAAAAGTGACTTTTGACTGTTTTTCACACTTAGTACCATTGTAGTCCTCCCCCCATGGTCATGTGATCAAAATTCAGACGCTTAGCAACTGACTCATATTTATGACGGTTGTGGTGTTCCAGGGTCATGTGATCCCCTTTTTCAATCGTCTGACAAGCAAAGTCAATGGGAAAGCCAGACTCACTTTAACAACTGTGTTACTAATTTTAAAAATGCAGTGCTTTGCTTAACAACTGCGTCGTAACGTGGGAAAATTCACTTAACAAATGTCCCACTTAGCAACAGAAATTTTGGGCTCAATTATGGTTGTAAGTCAAGGACTACCCCTTTATAAGATATTAGTATTAGCCAGATAAGATCGACCGAAAGGTCAGCAGTTCAGTGGTTTGAATCCCTAGTGGTGTGTAAGGGGTGAGTGCCCGTTACCTGTCCCAGCTTCTGCCAATCTAGCAGTTCGAAAGCACGTAAAAAATGCAAGTAGAAAAATAGGGACCACCTTTGGTGGGAAGGTAACAGCATTCTATGCGCCTTTGGCATTTCGCAATGCTGGCCACATGACCACGGAGACATCTTTGGACAGTTGTGGCTCTTCAGCTTTGAAACGAACATGAGCACCGCCCCCTAGAGTCAGGAATGACTAGCACATATGTGTGAGGGGAACCTTTACCTTTTTATTAGCTGGATACCATCCCCGTTATATGCTGCACACACTACAATTCCTTATATTGGGACCTCACATAATTGGTATATAGAAATCAAATCCTTCCCATTGGGTGCAAAAGATCTACTGAATGTGTTTATGAGCAAGAGTTAATACTCTTAAGTCTTTCTTCAGAAGGAAAAAATGCACCTTAAGCTACATCATGAGAAACTGCTTTTAGTACCAGAAAAATAAACCATTTTTAAAGAAATTGCCCTGAAGACTCAGAGGTTGCTTAGGGATGTTTCGTACCTCAGAGGAGCACCTGACCTGATTCTGAAAGAGGTTGAGCAATCTCCTAGGAAGGTAAGTGGGAATGGATAACATCCAGTGAATGGTCAATGAATGGTCATTCTGAGGAGAATTTCTAATAAACCTTCCATAAGGCTCTGAGAACCCAGTTTTGAAAGTTTTCCTTTTCACTAACTTATTTAATGGAATAAAGTCACACATTTATCCTGGTTTATCCTGTATTTCTCCTGCACCCTGTATGTTGAACCTTAATTGCTGATATTATTGCTAAATCTACATTGCCCTTGAGCTAGAATCTTGCTCATTTGTTACTCCCTTTGATTCCATTCATAACTCAAGAGCCAGTTCAGATTAATATTGATGTGACTTGGCTCAAAAGAGGGCATGAGACCCCATTCAGAGATTGCACACTGTTCCATCTATGTGAAAAAGGGATTTTAATCTATGTAGGGTTTCTAATCTATGTATTGTATTAGGAGCAGGGTCTCCACAGCTGACCTTGGAGTTGGTATATATTAATTTACAGGCTTAACTTAATGAAGCCCATTCCTGCCTCTATTCATAGATAATTCCTCCATAATTGAGTCTTTGAAATCTAATTCACTAGACTGGTGAGATTAACTAGGCAAGCTCCTTTTATGAGACTACTTCTTAAAATAGAACAAAAGAAATGCAAGATTAACTTTGTTAGGCAAAGTGAGTCTTGAGGTTAAGATGGGGTAAAATGTGGGAACTGCAGAGGATTTACAGTGCTTTTCAAGATGATACTTTATTACCCAATGGCCATTTTTTGTAAAGAGACTGTATCCAAGCAGATTCAAATTTGAATGAGCCCATTTACTATTGTACTGTGTGAATATCATGGAATTCAGAGTATTCTGTTATGAGCATGTGGGAGATGGTTCAGAAAAGAAGCTTTATTTTATTTTTTTAATTTTAATTTGATTTATATGCCGCCCTTCTCCGGAGACTCAGGGCGGCTTACAGTGCGTTAAGCAATAGCCTTCATACTTTTGTATATTTATACAAAGTCATCTTATTGCCCCCACCACTGGGTCCTCATTTCACCTACCTTAGAAAGGATGGAAGGCTGAGTCAACCTTGAGCCTTGGAGAGATTCGAACCAGCAGAAATGGCAGGCAGCTGTGTTAATAACAGGGTGCGTAAACCACTGTACTATCAAGGCTCCTTATCAAGCCTTTATCTTAAATTGTTAATTCACTTTATTGCTCCAGCAGCAGCTATTTAATAGATACAGAATCTTTTTCCAAGTAACTGAATAGATAGAACAAGAGAAGGACAGGCTAGTCCAGTGCTCTACTATGCAGTGTCTCAGCAATTAAGACATGGGGCTTATTGGAAAGCCCAACAGCCTGGGTTTGAGATCCGAGCGCTGCACAATGGGGTGATCTCCTGTTTTCGCCCTAGCTCCTGCCAACCTAGCAGTTTGAAAGCATGCAAATGCGAGTAGATAAATAGGTACCACTTCGGTGGAAAGGTAACAGTGCTCTGTGATGTCATGCTTGCCACATGATTGCAGAAGCCTCTTTAGACAGTGTTGGCTCAACAGTCTCAAAATGGAGCTGAGCACCACCACCTACATTTGGTAATGGTTAGTGGAGTAAAATCCACAGGAACTCCTATGGACAAAAACACTGGTAGGTGGCTATTCCAGGAGAAGGAGAAATTCTCCAACAATTTCTTAAGGGCATTATTTCCTTTTGTTAATAACAGTAACACCTCTGTTTAAAAAGTCTAGCGAGAGAAGTTCTTTTAGGAATTCAGGCAGTGTTTCTCAACATCCTCATCTTTAAGATACGTGGACTACAGTCCCCAGTATTCCCCAGGCAATGCCCCCAGGCTATGGTTAAGGGAAGCAGGCCCCAAATGAAGGAGATTAAAAGTCTCCAGTGAAAAGATTGCACAATGAATGACAAAGAAATTACACATGCACACATGCATGTTGTCCTGTAACTTAATAAAAGTAAGAGCAAGGTAATTTCTCAAAGCAAATCCTCTGTCTAGAAATTAGATGAAAACTGGTAGGAAAACTTGCAAGAGAATTTCTCTGCTCAATAATAATCCTTTTTTAAAAAAATCATGGGACAGCGGAAAAGCTATCTCAGATGTCTGAAGACTTTGTGAGGTATAGCAATGCTACTGTCCCTTTGCTGAGCAGAAAATATAACATGCTGCATTGCTTTAATAGAGCAGAAATATATTCCTCTTAGTTTATTGTCTCTGCCCTATGCAGATTTAATAATTTAAATGGGCAGAAATGGAGAATTCTAGTTGGTTTATGAGCTTATTCTATAACCTTGGAATGAAGGAAGTTGTGGCCCTTGATATACAAGCATCCTCAGAAAGAGCAAGGAGAGGGAGATGAAAAAATGTAAATGAAGCAAATGCCACCTGTTGTCTATGTGTGTATAACTTTGCAACTCAAGTGTGAAAGCGAGGAACAGAATTCAGAAACAGAAACCTCTGCCTCGATATCAAGCCAGCAAATAACATTTCCTATGAGTCAGGATTTATTTTACATTTAATTGGTATATAGTAAATTATATGCACTCTGGATACCCAATAAATGACTAAGTGATTAGTCTATTTTCTGCTACACCTCCCAATTTAATATGCTCAATTTTAATTAATGGGATGCTTTCTGTGCTCTGTTCTAAAACATTAGGAAACATAAATAAAACAAAACCTTTTACAACACCCCATTTGTGTCCTTCCCCGGATTCAATCGATCACTCCAAATTGTTGCCATCTATTTATCCCTTTTTTCAGCGATGTGACACCGTTTGTAAGCAGGTTACAGTATTAACAACTGGTCTTCGAGAAGAACATTGGGAGTTGTACATTTAAAAGTAGCAGGTAGGATCAGAAAATTCATCTTTTTTTTTTTTCAGTTTATCATGAACTAAAGTTCATTTCGTTTCCATTTTCCTTTTCCTTTTCATTTATTTAATTAATTTAATTTAACATCTACATAAAGACATTGGATGAGATATTACCATGGATTGAGATATCATCAATATGCTGCTGATAGTCAACTGTATATCTCAGCCCGTGGTGAGTTAAGCGATGTTGTGACCTCTCTCTCGTAGTGTCCGGAGGCTGTTAGAGGCTGGATGGGGAGCAATGGGTTGAAACTGAACCCTGGCAAGACCGAGTGGCTCTGACTTTGGGGTTCTTTGGTCCATGGAGAATTGCCACCTTTGGTTTTGGATGAGGTAGCATTGCCCCAAACAGACCCTGGACTTGTGACTCCTGCTCAAAGAGCAGGTGTCAGTCATGGCCAAGAGGGCCTTTGCGCAATGTGGATTGTGAACCAGTTTCCTGGACCAACAATTCTCACTCACTCACCTAATCACATTTTACATGGGGCCATCCTTGAAAAGCATCCAGAAGCTCCAGTTGGTCCAAAATGCAGTGTTCCAATGCTCCTCTGCTGCAGGAGCTGCATTGGTTGCCGATTTGTTTCTGGATGCAATTCAAGTTTCTGGTTGTCATCTTTAAAGCCCTTCATGGCTTGGGACCAGGTTATCTGAAGGACAGTCTCTTGCCGGTCATATCCACCTGACCCACTACAGCAGGAAGGCAAGGAATATCCATCCCATCTACTTCTTCCTCTGTGAACCTGGGCCACTTGATCCTACTTTGTTGGGTGCCTACAGAGAAGGTGGAAGAGGGAGGAGAGAATGGGGTTTAAGTAATTCATTGACTATAGAGTTCCTGTTATACTAGGTGTGCATTTTCCAACTTTGAAATTATCATCTAAATGTATCCAATCATTCCTTTTATTGGTATAGCAATCTTCCTTTAGACTTGCAAATTAAAAAGAAGAAAAATAGAATAAAGAAGTATCTATTTAGAATGTATTTGAATTTCTGCTGGTTTTGCAACAAGTTAGGCATAATCCTGCCATTTTATGCATTCCTATTCAATAGGAAGTTCTTCTGAATTCAGATGCAACATTGCATCTTCATACGCCAAATGATATGCATAGATTTAGCTTTATAGCCTTATGGCATAAACCTATACATCTTCATTCAGAAGTAAATTCCACTTACTCCCAAATCAGTGTGCATAGGATTGCACTGCCTGTTTTGAGGAAGAACATATTCATTGAGAAAATAACCTTAAAAGAGTAGAAGCTATATGAAAAGCCTGAAATACTATACTTAAAGAAACTTGGCAGAATCAAATGAAAGCATGCATTAGATGCTTCTTATTTCTGCTTATAAAAGCAGCACAGCAGATGTGTACATTATTTTTTTAAAATATCCTTTTTTCCCACTCCTTTGAAAGAAGATTTCAAAACAGGAAGTTGTAGCCGTATAATTTGAAAAATTTATGATAGCATATAAGATATAAAATATAAGTGGCATGCATTTTATGCTCCCTGGGACAAAAATAAAGGCATCTCTTATTGGTCACTGGAGTTAATAGGAATTGATTAATTACTTTCCATCCCAATAGATAAAAACATTTCAAGACATTTTTGATAATTCCATTGTCAAACGAATTCTTCTAGCCAGAGCAGGGGTGAAATCCAGCAGGTTCTTACAGGTTCTGGAGAACTGGTAGCAGAAATTTTAAGTAATTCGGAGAACCGGCAAATGCCACCTCTGACTGGCCGGGCGCAGAGTGGGGTGGGAATGGAGATTTTGTAATACCCTTCCCCCAGGAGTGGGGAGGGAATGGGGATTTTGCAGTATCTTTCCCCTGGAGTGGAGTGGGAATGGAGATTTTTTTTTTTTTAATTTGATTTATATGCCGCCCTTCTCCGGAGACTCAGGGCGGCTTACAATGCGTTAAGCAATAGCCTTTATACTTTTGTATATATTTATACAAAGTCAGCTTATTGCCCCCACAATCTGGGTCCTCATTTTACCTACCTTTGAAAGGATGGAAGGCTGAGTCAACCTTGAGCCTGGTGAGATTTGAACTTGCGGGAATTTTGCAGTATCCTTCCCCTGCCATGCCCATCAAGCCATGCCCACCAAGACACACCATGGCCACCAAGACACACCCACAGAACCGGTAGTAAAACAATTTGGATTTCACCACTGAGCCAGAGTGAACTTAACTGCATCTGATTCTACTTGCCCCCTCCTACCCCCTCTTATCAGAGTGTGACCAAAAATAAAAAACACCCCAGAAAATTCACAACTTTTTGATGACAACACATGAAGGCACAAGGTACAAAGGTCTTGTTTAATTTTAATTTATGAAAGCCACCTGCATATTTCCTAAGGAGGAAACCTGAAACTTCTTAATTCTTTGTCTAGAAGATTATTCTATGTTAGAGGATTATTGCTCTTCAAGGCTTCTCTGCTGCATTGCCTGGAGAAGCGAAAGGGAGCGCACAGCACGGCTTGAACTGCTCGCAGCAAGTGTGTCTCTGTTGCCCACGGTTATGCAGGCAAGTTCTGCCACTAGTTAAAATATCACAATTCATAGGAGTCCATTTAATGAAATTTGAAGCAACTTTGAGGAACACAAACATTAATAAAATATGAGCTGGTTTATAGCAGAAGCATATCTCTTTTTGCATAGTTGTTTTGTTTTGTTTTTCAGAAAGGAAGAAAGACAGGGAAGGGGAGGGCGGGAATTGCCTTGATTGTATACCTGCATTGTGGGGTCGGGAAGAGAACTGAGGTTCTTTCTCTTCCTTGTTAAGGTGTATTCAGGGGTGGGCTGCTGGGGGTTTGCAGGGCTTCAGGAGAACCTCTAGCTAAGATTCTGTGCAGTTTGGAGAACCCCCAAATCCCACTCCTGGCTGGCCCCACCCACCCCACCCCGCCCCTCCCAGGAGTCCCCACGCAGCCCGTTTTGGATGCAGGTAAGTGCAGGACGCGCGCGGAGGCTCGGGGAGAAAAACGGGCATACTGGAAGTTCAGGAAGGCTGGAAATGAGCTGTTTCTGGCCTCCAGAGGGCCTCCGGAGCTGGGGAATGCCATTTTCGCCCTCCTGGAAGCTCAAGGAAAGCCTCTGGAGCCTGGGGAGGGCAAACCCCCCCCATCGTGGTGCAGGAGGCCAACTAGGCCACGCCCACCATGGCCATGCCCACCCAGCAACCAGGTAGAGAACCCCTTGCTAAAATTTTTGAAGCCCAACCCTGGGTGTATCCCTTCAATGCCTGAGTATGCCAGACTAAACTGCTTTGCCCTTGTGCTGAGCTTGGCTGTGCCTCAGGGGCCTGATTGCATAATCAGCATCAGTATCCATGAGGCAGTGAAGAACATGACATGACAAGACTCGTGCTAGGAGAAGGGGGAATACTATTTTAAACTAGTGAAAGAGAAATGTAAGCTGTGGACGAGAGAAAGACAGTATTCTAAGTGTGCAGCCTTTAACAATGGTTAGCAAGCCATCATTGTGAATGGTTAGGAGGAGGTGAGATGAGGCCTTAGCTCAGTGTTTTTCACACGTGGTAAATTTAGGACCTATGGACTTCAATTCCCAGAATTCCTCAGCCACGCTGTTGAAGTCCACAGATCCTAAAGTTAGTTTATTCTCACCTCCTCCTAGTCATGGCACAATAACATGGCAGCTTCCCAGCCAGTTTTAAAGGCTGCATGGTTAGAATATTGTCTTTGGAAGTGTGGAAGTTGACAGATCTTAATATTACCATGTTTGAAAACTACTGCCTTAGCTGAAGACTGCAGCCTCAATGGTTGCAATGTATGGCCCCATGTAAAAATGATCTATAATTACAACAAAATAAATGCAGGGTTATGCATGAGGTTTGCACATAATATTTATGGCAGTAAAATATTCAGAAAATCTCACCAAAAATAAGCAGGTTTCCAGTTCTTGGTTAACGTATTTGAGTGTGATGTAATTCCGCTCCTTTGTAACACCTAGATGAAATTTCTGGGTGAGATCATCCAACACTGTGGAATGATATATCATCGTTATGCTGACAATATACAGCCCTCATGATTGAAGCAATGTGTGGCTGGCTTTTCTCAGTGCTTGGAGGCCGTAGGGGTCTGGATGGGGGAACAACAGGCTTCAGCCAAACCTGGGCAAGACAAAATGGCAATGAATGCAAGGAACTTCAGGATCTGGTTATCATGTTGAGTTCTGGTTGGGATTGCACTATCCCAAACATACCCAATGTGGAATCTGGGGGTTCTTTTGAACTTGTGACTCCTGCTTGAAGAGCAGGTGGTAGTTATGGTTAGGAGGGCATTTGTGCAATTTTTAATTATTTATTTATTTAGCATGTTATTAGCATAACATACTAATATGTTATATTAGTGAGGAGACTACAGTGCTAATACAGAGTAGCAGTTTGGCTTCCTAAGACTCCAGATCTGTTCGGTTCATGCTTGGCCGCTTTCCACGGTGCACCACAGGGTTGGGCTAGCTCTGCACCAGAAAGAAAGACAAATGGATTCCTGCAGTATCATCTGGGGCCTTCTTCCTCCACTGAAGTTGCCTCACAAATGGGCGTTACAACCAGGAAGGTCCAGCACCAACATGGTTCTGACCGTCGGCACAAAGCATTGAAGTGGTACATATTTATCTAGTCACATATAACATGCTTTCAAACTGCTAGGAAGGCAGTAGCTGAGTCAAGTCATGAGAGCTCACCCCGCCATGCAGTGCTAGGACTCAAACCAATGGAGCAAAGATTATTTTGAGCCCCACACCTCTTGTGCAAATTTGTAGTTCTGCCTTACCTGAATTGTGAGGCACTGCACACAGTCACTCATGCCCTAATAATCTCTTGGTTGGATTAGTGCAATATGCTGTACATTGGCTACCCTCAAAGACTATTTGGAAGCTACAGCTTGCTACAGAATACAGCAGCACACACAGTTCTGGAGACCCCTAGTGTGGCACATATAACACCTCTGTTGCATAAGTTGCATTGGTTACCAGTTTGCTTCGAGGTCCAATTCAAGGTATTGGTTATTAACTTTAAGGCCTTATATGGTATGGGTCCAGGGTAGCTGAAGTAGTAGTCTCAATGGGACTACTCCATCCCACTCACGCAAAGGAAGAGGCCAGCTATGGACCCCATCTGCTAAGGAATTCTGGCAAGTGAGGTCAAAGAGAAGAGCCTTTTCTGCTGGGGCCCCAATTCTGTGGAACACTCTACTACTGGATGTGAGTACTGTTCCCTGATTGCCTTGATACCCCGAGGGAAGAGAATAGAATAGAATAGAATTTTTATTTGCCAAGTGTGATTGGACACACAAGGAATTTGTCTTGGTGCATATGCTCTCAATGTACATAAAATAAAAGATATGATCATCAAGAATCACCACTAAAGGTGGTTGGCGGGGTAAGAAAATTTCATCCCTATCCCATTCATCTCTTGGTTGCAGGTTTTTTGCACATTTTTAATTTTTAATTGTTTTTCTATTTATCTCTTTATCTCCCAGAATTGCCTTATCAAATAAGTGGGTGGCACATTTATTTATTTATTTATTTATTTATTTATTTATTTATTTATCATATTTCTATGCCGCCCACTCTCCAAGGACTCTGGGCGGCTTACACCAAAGACAGTATACTAAATAGCATATTGCCCCCAACAATCTGGGTCCTCATTTTACCCACTTTGGAAGGATGCTGTGTGTCAACCTTGAGCCGGTGAGATTTGATCCGCTGATCTGCTGAACTAGCAGTCAGCTGAAGTAGCTGCAGTACTGCACCCTAACCACTGCACCACCTCGGCTCATGTAAATGTAATAAATAATAAATAAATTAACATTTCAGTACAAGTTCCTAGATAGATTGTTTAAGCTGCTGTGGTAGGTGCTAGTTGAAAATGTGTTTCCTCTAATTCATTAAAATTTGATCATTTTTACCGCTAAGTCTAATGGTAGGGTTTTAAAAAAAGAAAAGAAAAGAAACATTTTAAGGCCTTTGAAGGGGACAGCATCCACACAAGAAAGAAAACAAAAGGTTTTGTGAAAGACAAAATGAATGTTGCCTGTAGAGACACTGCAAACAAATGTGGAACTACAAGAGCAAGCCTGATAATCATCTAATCATCTACAGCGGGAATGTTGTTAGGAACATTTTCTCTCTAGCCAGAAGATACCGTTTTATTTTCTGGCCTGTGTAGCTGTTCAGTCAGTGATGTCTCTGAGGATAATTAGTCCTGAGGCCAGCAATACCATTTATCTTAGACAGGGGACATTCCTCCCTGTTCTATATCACACTGAGTTTGCAACAACTGTCTGTCTTTTTCTTTCTCTCTCTTGCCCTCTCCCTCTGTGTGCGGAGCAAACAACCTGAGGCAAGAGAACGTGTTGGGATTTTCCGTGATACTTCTGAAATGACAGGAGCTGCCTGCTTCGGATCACGGAGTCCTAGAGTTCAAAAGGGCCTGGAGTTCACCTCTCCTGCTCAGGGCAGGAATATAAATGCAAACATCCCGACAGATGGCTGCTTAGCCTCTGTTTCAAAGCATTCAGCCAAGGGAAGCCCACTGCTTCTCTGGGTAATTGGTTCCACTGTGCAACTGCTTTTACTGTTAGGAATGTGGTTTTGTTTTTTTTAACATTCAATCAGAACCTGCCTTCCTGTAACTTAAACCGATTATTCTACAACCTACATCCTGGGATGAAAGAAAACAGGTCTTGACTGTCTTTTGGGATGCACCCTTTTAGATATTGCAATAATGTGGTGCATGCAGCCCTCTGCAGCTGTTGACTGCTTGCACTGATGCACAACACAAACATGGCCAGGTCCTCAAATAGTTGCTTTCATCTCCTCCCAACCCATACCTGAGGCAGCTTAAACTCACCCTTAACCAGTTAGGGTGAGTTTTCCCCTTTAAGCAGGCAACAAATTGCAGCAGCTTTGCTGTGGTGCAAACCGATATGCTTCATCAACCATTGGTGTCACGCTCAGATGACCAACGGTGACAGAGGGAGATGGTCAGCACTGTGAAACAGAAGGAGTCATTTCTCTATCTCTCTCTTGCTTTAGGGCACAACTTTCTCTGTCGGCATCTGTCGGCACTAGTTTGGACAGCCTTTGAACTCAGACATAACATATTCTGGATTAGCTCTAAATTCATGTTCAAAAGGAGCCCAACTATCAGTTAATAGTTGAGCTCACTTTGAATACATCTTCCACAAAACCAGAATTTTAACAACTATCTCTGAAAATTCCCTTCTTGTCACACATTTGTCAACAGCAATTGATGGATGTCTTCCTGCCAACTGATAACATTCGGTGGGAAGGAGAGGCACAAAGCTAGGCAACTCAATTAATACTATACTTATTATGCCTATGCCATGTATGGCATAAACCAAGACAACATCACTTATTGATCTAAATCACTAATGAACTATTTTCAATAGGACAATGCCCAGGATGGATTTTTGCAGCAGCTTCTTCCATATCCCATTTCAGTTTACCAGAATAACAGAGTTGGAAGGGACCTTGGAGGTCTTCCAGTCCAAACCCCTGCTTAAGCAGGAGATCTTATGCTATTTCAGACAAATGATTGTCTAATATTTTCTTATTTTGAGGAAGAACCATTGAAGGGTATAATTTATACTTTTTGAGTATAATTTAACCTACCATATGTGGACGTAATTATAATGACTTCCAGCCATTTCTTAACTAATATGATAATTAGAATAAAAGCAGATGTTTTATTAAATGTAGTGCTTCAAGATATATAATACTGATGTCACTCCCACAATCTACTAATGTGCTATGAACCGTGGTGGCCCAGTGGTTAGAATGCAGTACTGCAGGCTACTTAGGTTGACTGACGACTGACTGCAGTATGGCAATTTGATTCTCACTGGCTCAAAGTTGACTCAACATTCCATGCTTCCAAGGTTGGTAAAATTAGGACCTGGATTGTTGGGAACAATGTCCTGACTCTGTAAACTGCTTAGAGAGGTCTGTAAAGCACTGTGAAGTGGTATATAAGTCTATGCTATTGCTAATTTTAAACAAAAAAGTAGAATTCAGTCAGTAAGGATTTTCTACAGATATCTAAGCTCAGAATTAATGTGAACAATCTGAGGGAAGGTATTCCATTCTACAGATAGTCCTTGACTTATGTCCACAATTGAGCCCAAAATTTCTGTTGCTAAGTGAGACATTTGTTAACTGCAGTTGTTAAATTAGTAAGTTTCCCCCTTCCCCCTTGTAATCTTTGCTTACAAAAGATGATCACATGAGCCCGGGGCACTGCAACCATCATAAATATGAGTTAGTTGTCAAATGTCTGTATTTTGATCACATGACGATGGGGATGCTGCAATGATTATAAGTGTAAAAAATGGTGATAAGCCACTTTTTTCAGTGCCGTTATAACTTTGAACAGTCACTAAATGAACTGTTGTAAGTTCAGGACTACTTGTAGAGTGTTTTTGTTCTTGTTAGCCCTTCCCACATCCTACTCGGTACATGAGAATGAGGAAAACATGTATTTGAAGGAATGGCAACAGTGATTGATGATACCTATACCCTGGTATTTACACGGGCACTTTTATAAGAATCCAGAGATATTTAGCAAGATCAGATTGAAAATATTAATTCTATAATCACCCATGCTAGGACTGCATGGCCCAAAAGACATCTCGCAGTGACAGAATGAAAACTCTGCTCTGATGCATTTCCTATCTAGATGGAAATGTCAAAACAATTTACATTTTCAAACACACACAAAAAAACCTAATTTTTAAATAACTACATTGTCATTTACCTTCTTAAATTTCAATCATGGCAATGCTTGGAAATTTAAAATGTTAAACTCAATTTTTGAGATCAACAATACAACAAAAATAAAACATCGGTTTTCATGGAACATATGTAGGAATAAGAGAAATTGAACAAATGTTGATGGAACAACATTTTCATCTTCTGACTCAGAAAAGGAAAAAGTAAAATCTACTAATTACATTACGGGCATATTGAAATATTTCCATACTACTGGTCCAAACGTTATTTTAGAATTTACAATTCTGAAAGTCCCAGCTCAGAACCATGCTGTATGCTATTCATTTTAAATAGGTATTCATCTTGAAAATGACCTGCCTTATTCATGACATTTATTGGAAGCCAAATAAATAGTTCTCCTTAGGAAAGCCTCTTATGTTACTTCCATGTTTTCCATTTTTCACAATAAAACATCCATTGAAGGACAAAATGACAGAATGGCTGCACAAAGTATTTTGATTGGTAATGCTCTAGAATAGCCATCTAGAGAACCACTCATCAAATTTCATTTCAGTTCATCATAACAGCCAAAGCAAACTGTGAAAACAGCTGCCCTAACAAAGTTGTCATCATTATCTTCCCTGATTAGATCCTGTATTTGTGGCTTACCTATAACATGCTATTTTAAAACAAAAACTGAAATAGACACAGGACCTATCAATTAGATCAGAATAATAGAGTTTGGCCATGTTAGCTGAGAATTATGGGGGCTATACCTCTACATATTAAGGTAAAGGTAGTCCTTGACTTATGATCACAACTGAGCCCAGAACTTCGGTTGCTAAGCAAGACAGCTGTTAAGTGGGTTTTGCTCCATTTTATGACTTTTCTTGTCATAGTTGTTAAATGAATCACTGCAGTTCTTAAGTTAATAACAAGTTGCTAAATGAATCTGGCTTCCTCATTGACTTGCTTGCCAGAAGGTTGTAAAAAATGTTCACATGATAGCAATAGCAATAGCACTTAGACTTATATACCGCTTCATAGTGCTTTATAGCCCTCTCTAAGTGGTTTACAGAGTCAGCATATTGCCCCCAACAATTTGGGTCCTCATTTTACCCACCTCGAAAGGATGGAAGGATGAGTCAACCTTGAGCCAAATGAGATTTGAACTGACAAATTGCAGGTAGCCGGCAGTCAGAGGAAGTAACCTATAGTACTGCACTCTAACTACTGCGCTACCATGGCTCATGATTCCGGAACACTGCAACCATCATAAATATAAACCAGCTGCCAAGCATTCAAATTTTGATCACGTGTCCATGAGGATGCTACAAAGGTCATAAGTGTGAAAAGTGGTCATAGGTCACGACTTTCAGTGCTGTTGTAACTGTGAACAGTCACTAAACAAATGATTATAGGTCGTAGACTACCTATTCCAGTTTGGAGAGAATTGGTTAAACAGTTGCTTGGAACTTGATTCAAAGCTCATGTTCTGTCCCCGTCTCACACACGCACACAAGCAGACAGCCAGGGGTTAAATAAACTGGCAGACAACCAATTCTTCCAATAAGACGCTTGGCAGCAACCCAGTAGCTGCTTGCCAAGAACTTTAATAAACAAAATACACACAGTCAAGAATTGTCCAGTTCGTAAAATAAATCCAAGGCCGATAATGTTATTTCCAAAGATGCAATGTGACTTGGTAGTAGTTAGTTTTGTCCGTCACAGAGTCTGAATGGCCACCTCACCCCCTTTTATACCCTGTGGGGTGTGGTCCAGTGACTCAGCCTAATCTCTGGCACGCCTTTTCTTCTGTTGCACGCGCTTATCTCTGTGACGCTGCTGAGGATCCAGCCAAGACTCATTACCCTCATCACTGTCCACCTGTGGCTGCGTGGACGTGCTTGACCCCGGCCCTATCTCTTGCCCTTCAGCAGACACCGAAGGCATTGCCAGAGAGGAGGGTCCTGGAGAGGGAGGCCTTGCCAACTCCTCTCCTTCACTCTCGGAGTCCTCTCCTGCCGATGACACAGGCTCAGTAACGGAGCCACAACAGCTCATTTCAGCTATCAATTCCCAAGATGATCTTTGGAAAGCCATCATCATTTCTCACTGTCAGCTCTCCCAATGTGCAATAGAATCCTAACTAGTCACATTCATTGTAAAAATGAAGGGAATTAACAGAGTACTAAATAGAATAGGAAGCCCAAATAGATATAGAGACACTGCATTCATTCCTGTAGTTGATTTTATCTCTTAATTTAGCCCAGGGAGCATTTTTCTCTCTAAACTTAAGAAATCAGCTGTTGTCAAAGGCATTTGGTTAATAATAGAACAATAACCTAGGAAATGAAACTTAAATCGGATAGTATTATTCCATTCTTGAAATCTGGCTTAAGTATATAAATAGATACATTGAAAAGCAGTTTTATTGGTATATAGCTGCATGGTAAAAATAGCTTTACAAAATCAGAAATAGAGAGATTCCTTTGTGCTCATGTTTCAACAACCAAAGAATACATTTTGCAAACAGAGTGGAGTTAATGGTTGTGCGGCTGTCGTAGAAGAATATAATAGAATCCAATTCCGTATTTAACAGTAGCATAAAAGGGGGGGATACAAAAAGACATATTTTGGTGTTAGAAAAGCAGTCAATACAATCATTGAGTAAGAATGCATCTCTTTCTATAGCCATTTATCTAGATTACTGCACTTTAAACTCTCTTTTGTTTGTAGATGCGTAATGGAAGCACAAAATCCTTTTTTGCCTTATATGTTTGGAAGAATTCCTAACAAACAAGAATTCAGCAGTGAGATCACATTTTAAATGTAGGAAACCAAAACACACATATTATTAAATCACACAGGCAAAGAAAATAAACTGAGTCTCTTGATCTTACCAAAATAAAGTTGTAACAGTTGTTCTATTACTAATGGTCAAGAGGAGAAAGACTCAATATATTCTCTTTTTGGAGTACTGCTTATTCTCACAAATTATGCACTATAGCAGTGTTTCTCAACCTTGTCCGCTTGAAGGTGCGTGGATTTCAACTCCCAGAATTCCACAGCCAGTATGGCTTGCTGTGGAATTTATTCTTTATTCTTTATTTTTATTTATTTGGTTTGTCAAGCATGTATGAGAAAACGAGTATAAGTATCAACGTAATATATAAAGCATAAACAGGTATAAGCATATACATAAGAAATGAGTACAAATAAATGGGAACAGTAGGACAGGGACGGTAGGCATGCTGGTGCGCTTATGCACGTCCCCTTACAGACCTCTTAGAAATGGGGTGAGATCCACGGTAGTCAGTTTAAGGTTGAAGCTGTGGGGGTTTGAGGATGTAACAACAGAGTCAGGTAGTGCATTCCAGGCATTGACCACTCTGTTGCTGAAGTTGTATTTTCTGCAGTCAAGTTTGGAGCGATTTACTTTGAGTTTGCATCTATTGTTTTCCCGTGTATTATTGCGGTTGAAGCTGAAGTGATCATTGACAGCTAAGACATTGTAGCAGACAATTTTGTGTACTAAGCTTAGGTCAGACCGTAGGCGGCGTAGTTCTAGGTTGTCCAGGTCCAGAATTTCAAGCCTGCTGGCATAAGGTATTCTATTGCGAGCAGAGGAGTATTTCTTCTCGTGAAATACCTCTGGACTCGCTCAATTGTATTAACGTCCGTTGAACAGTGTGGATTCCAGGCAGATGAGCTGTGTTCGAGAATTGGTCTGGCAAAGGTTTTGTATGCCCTGGTTTGCAGTATAATGTTACCAGAGAAGAAGCTTCACAAAATTAGGTTAACAACTCTTAATACCTTTTTGGCAATGCTGTTACAGTGAGCTCTGGGGCTTAGATCTTTTGAAATGAGTACTCCTAGATCCTTGACAGAGTGAGTGTCATCTATTTATTTATTTATTTATTTGTTTGTTTAAATTTCTATCCCGCCCTTCTCCAAATAGGACTCAGGGCGGTGCACAGCCTAAGTAAAAACAAAGCATACAAAATTTAAAAAACAGTATTAAAATAATTAAATATTCTGGCCGTAAATTAAAACAACCCAATTTAAAATCAATTTAAAATTTAGCTCAAGCCAGCCCAGCTAGTTGAAATAAATAGGTTTTCAGGGCCCGACGAAAAATCCAGAGGTCTGTTATTATACGTAACTCTGGGGGAAGGTTATTCCAGAGGGTGGGCGCCGTCACAGAGAAGGCTCTCCCCCTGGGGGTCGCCAGCCGACATTGTCTGGCGGACGGCACCCTGAGGAGGCCCACTCTGTGCGAGCGTACTGGCCGGTGGGAGGCTATTGGTGGCAGAAGGTGGTCTCGTAAGTACCCCGGCCCTAAGCCATGGAGCGCTTTAAAGGTGGTCACCAACACCTTGAAGCGCACCCGGAAGACCACCGGGAGCCAGTGCAGCTGGCTCCACCCAGTTTGTATTTGGTGTTCTGATTTTTGTTGCCAAGGTATAAGACAGAGCATTTTGTTGGTTGAGATTTGAAATTGCCAATTGTTCGACCATTCTGACACATAGTCAAGATCGCTTTGTAGGGCAGCAATATTGTCAGTGCTGTTAAATAGTTTTACATCATCAGCAAATTCTGGGAGATGAAATCCATTCATCAAGCGGCCAAGATTGATAAGCACTGCCTTATAGCATAGAGTAGGACTGTGCAAATCTTTGAGAAGGGGTTTCACCTCAACAAGTATTCAGACAAGATGCCCCTTTGAACTAACATGGCAGCCCTGCTTCAACCACCAAAGTAATATGCCAACAATGCTGGGGGAGGTTCAAAGAGGCTGAGAGGTAACAGGAAGTGAAAGCAGATGTCATTGCTTTACAGAATAACATGCCTTGTTGAAATGAATCAAGGCTGGCTTGCACTGCTCCAGGTGTGCACTGTTCTTTGCAACAGAACAGAAAAATATGGATTCCCCCTATATCAGATGAAATGATCAGAAAAAGATACCAACCAAGCTAAATGCAACTACGTAAATGCCTAAGTATTAGTATGGCTGAGAAGTAAGCCATTATATTATGTATCTGAACAGAAAGGGAATAGATAAAACTCTTGATAACAGAAGAAGGAATATACGGATGCAATCATAATTCTAGTTTTCTATTATGTCTCTCCATTATGCCATTCTCAAAAATAACATTATAATCTCATATATATGAAGAAGAGATCAAGTCTGTAACATCGGATCCATAGTAAGTTCAAATGGGGGGAAAAATGTCAGAGCGACTGCAGAAGTCATCAAAGAACTCCAGCCAAGCCAGACAAATTCCCTTTACTTTTTTAGCCGCTTACTATTGCTGTTTTCTGATGAAATAGCAATATGCACAGGAAAAGCTAAATTCCTGTATGCATACATAATAATATGGTTAGATAAAGAATTTACTTAAATTATGAACTTAAAAAAACAGACTAGTGGTGCTATGATATGCCCATCCAATTAGAATTTTTTCTGGCATTTTCTAGAATATGCTGTATCTCATTAGAGGAATACAGATCTGCTAACATATAGCCAAAGCTCCTAGCTTGATCTTTCTTGTGTGTGTGCGTGTATATATGTATGTATGTACGTACGTACGTATGTATGTATGTATGTATGTATGTATGTATGTATGTATGAATGAATGATAGATGGATAGATGGATAGATGGATAGATCAGGGGTGAAAGCCAGCAGGTTCTGACAAGTTCTGGAGAACTGGTAGTGGAAATTTTGAGCAGTTCGGAGAACCGGTAGCGGAAATTTTGAGTAGTTCGGAGAACCGGCAAATACCACCTCTGGCTGGCCCCAGAGTGGGGTGGGAATAGAGAGTTTGCAGTATCCTTTCCCTGGAGTGGGGTGGGAATGGAGATTTTGCAGTATCCTTCCCCTGCCATGCCCACTAAGCCATGCCCACCAAGCCACACCACACCCATCAAGCCACACCCACAGAACCAGTAGTAAAAAAAAATTGGATTTCACCACTGGGATAGATGGATAGATGGAGAGAGGGGGGGAGGGGGGAGGGAGATCCTCATGTGATAGATTTTTTCAAAATTGTCCAGTAGAAAAAACACCAGGAGATATAAGACTCTGGGTAGAACTTAATATGATTTTGCTCTGTTCCTGTCTGTCCTGCAAGGTAGACTGGACCAGGGAATAAGCTGCACAAAAATGCTTCAACGTCTTTTGCTTAGGCAACAGATTCTGCATCTCTCTATCAAGGTCATGTTCCTTATTTTCTAGTAAGTTGCTTAAGAGACACAACCATAACATTTGCATAGAATAAACCCACAGACAATTAAGTAGACCTAGCACACACAAATGAATTGCCTTAGCTGAACATTTAAAACTTTTTCGACTAGCAGAGGGAAGTGGGTAATCTCCTTACCTTTGGTTATTTGATCCTTGCTATGTCTCATTTGGACTGAACCTTTGTTGCTATGGTATCCAAACTCAACTGTCATGAAGGACTGGAAGACGCCTACCCTCACAACAGCTCCCACCACCACCACCTGTGGATTCAGTGAGATGGTCGAGTAGAGAAATATGCTGTGAATATTGATATATATTCAGTTGCATCTTTGCCATTATTTCTCTCTTGAGTGTAGTTGCTGTAAATAGTTTCAGTACTATATTCCTGCATGTTGTAGTAATAAATGTCTATTAGTCATCACGATATAATCAAAATGTGCACCTCAGAATGCTTGTGGTTTGGATAGGATGCTGCAAATATAGAAATTGTTTCTGCTTGGAGATCCTGTAAATTCAGAATGGGAGAAGTGGCTTCTAATTGTATTATCTGAGGCATACATGAGATTTTGTGATTTACTGTTTTCATTGTTGTTTCAGGAATGGAGGTCATAATAAGCTATTGAAGTTAAACAAAAATATATCTGGCTTGGTTAGAATTCCTTTATGAGTTCTGGTATTTCATTCTGTTTGCTGCGGAAAGACATCTACAGATTTGGTTTTGAATATCCTGGTATGTATATAAATATAGACTTAAAGGGATGCTTTTGAGAAAGCATGATGGAAAAGGTACACAGAAAGCTGTAATGGAACCATGATTGTATCTCTGTATTTCTTCATGTGTTGCTGAAAGTTTTAACCTTACATTTTTTTGTACAATGTTTTCAGTTTAATAAAAGTATGTATGATATAGGCTGGCCTCTTACTATGATTCTTTTGTCTGATATGTATACTGTATACTTATATTTGCAAGTATATATATCCTCACACTAACAATATACAATGACATTAGATTTCCCCTTTTGGGATACTTTTTGTTTGTTAATGCAAAATAAGTAATCTGTTTAAGCCTATACAATGGCACCATCAAAGCTGACACCAGCCAGAGCATAGAAAAAAACTCAAAGAAGAAGTGCAAAATTGGAAGATGTGGAAAAACCTGGCCCATAGAATCGCCAAGAGTTGGACTCAACTGAATCATCATCATCATCATTATCATCTATGCAATGGAGAATTGCAGCAACATTAATTGTTGTTAATTAGTTGTTTCTTCTCTGTTAAAAAGTTGAAATCTTTCTTTTGGGTGATTTAACATGATTAGAAGCATGCCGCTGAAAATGTGGTTCATTGGATACATCATTGAACCTCCTCAGCCCCTTCCAAGCACAAATCCATCAAAACTTGGGTCAAACTCTTTCCAGCCACAAATCTATAATTTTTGCCAAGTCATTTTTTTCTTAGTTTGTGGGTAAATACTTACATTTACTATGGTTAAGCTGCTGCTTCCTTTATGGGTATTTGCAGATGTTGGGGCACCGCCATACATTTTTTCCTACATTACAGCACATAACCACAGATGAATCTGTTTTCGATGGCACATTATCTCCTTGCATTGCTGCTGCAAACATTATGTACCCATCTATGGAAAAGGGCTGGTTCATACATACATATTTGTCACTTTACTGCCTGAAAGGGCATAAAAATCACGTTTTTATTCATGTCATCTTACATCATCTCACACAATTCAGTGTTTTTCCTTGGGCACAAATTCAGACCGTCAGCAACTGTTCATCAAATGCGCAGTAATAATAAAGTGGTGGGAAATGAAGTTTTACAACGCAATTGTGAAACAAATAAAATCTCAGATAGGATGCTTTCCAATGGACTCATTCAGCAACTGTTCATCAAATGCAGAATAATAAAGACAAAAGAAATAAGACGTTATAATGTGAGTGCAAAGCAATCCATGTGGTAGCAAAATGCTTATTAGATGTGATTGGGCTTTTAATATTGATTAATACTTTCCGATTGTGGAAACAACCCCTTTATGCTTACCCAAGCAGTTCTGTATTAATCTCAAATCTTTTAGCAGATTGACCATTCAGTCAGGAGATAAATGCTAATTGATCAATCCATTGCTTCACTCACTGTGAAGGACTTCTCATATTATGATGTTCTTTTCCCGAGCCAGATAAATCAATTGGAAGCCATTTTCAATGTTTGCATGGTGCTAATGTCAGTTTTGGAAGCCATTTTTTTTTCTTTTAGCTTCCTGACTGCCACATATTTTAGCCTGGGAAATTGGGAGGGCTTTTTTGTTGGAGCGGTGGAAGAATAGCCATAACAACATTCTTTGTTCTGGGAGTCAAGGACATTTGCCTGTACCTGGATGGGAGTGACTGGGAATTCTTTCTAGTTGAGCCTGATGGATGGATTGGACCATGTGATGAACTTGTGGGTGTGGAGCAGGATTGTGAACTTTCAGCTGGGTGGGGAAAACCTGGAAGCTTTCAGATTTGGGTTTTCCCAGATGTCCCAACATGACATTTCTAATAAAGTGGAACTTTGAGGAATCTATTGCCCTGGAGTTTTATTTCATTGGGGGTGTTTTTTGGAACCCTGACAATATTTTTGCCTGGGCCAACTTTATGCAATATATAGGATTGGAAACAGTAGTGAAATCCAAATTTTTTTACTACTGGTTCTGGGGCGTGGCTTGGTGGGTATGGTGTGGCTTGGTGGCCGTGGCAGGGAAAGGATACTGCAAAATCTCCATTCCCACCCCACTTCAGGGGAAGGATACTGCAAAATCCCCATTCCCTCCTCACTCTTGGGGAAAGGATATTGCAAAATCTCCATTCCCACCCCACTCTGGGGCCAGCCATAGGTGGTATTTGCTGGTTCTCCGAACTACTTAACATTTCCACTACCAGTTCTCCAGAACCTGTCTGAACCTGCTGGATTTCACCCCTGACTGGAAAGAAAAAAAAAAAACTGGCATAGATGGGTTTTTATTTTTCCAGCCAGTCCCCAGAGAGATTTGAGGGTTCGGAAATGATTATGTTTGGATAATGTAGTTAATAAGCTATATCCCTTTAATAGTTTTTCCTTGGTTATGGTAGTCATATAGAAAGTTTGCTACGAAAAGCATTCAAGCAACCTAAATATGTGAGTCTGTCTTTATAGAATTATAGAATGTGAAGTTTGGGCAGAATTTTTGAGATCACTTAATCCAGCCGCAGCCTGGTGCAGAAATCCACCACTACAGCATCCTAGACCAATGTCAATCCAACCTCTATTTCCAGCAAAAGAGAGTTCACTAGCTCCCAAGGGAGTCTATTCCATTTTCATAGAGTCCTTGTCATTAGGAAACTTGGACTAACTAAAAATTTATTCCCTTGTAATTTAAATCCATTGTTTCTTCTTGTCTTCTGGAATGATTCTGAAATATTCTGGTTCTCTTGATTATCATGTTATCATGTTCCCTTGCAGTCTTCTCTTCTCCAGTCTAAATATAAGCAATGCCTCCAACTCTTCCTCTTCATGTTTTTTTCAGAACTCTTATTGTTTTGGTTGCTTTCCCTTGGACATGCACAATTTGGTCAATATCCTTCCTAAAACGGATTTCCCAGACCTGAAAGAAATATTCTAAGAGCAAACTGATCTTGATCTTGACCATTATTTCTCTTGATGTAATCTAGAAATAAAAAAATGCTGGAAGAGGAAGTCATTGAAATTACAACTGTTTGGTGAAACATTAACAACCTATATAGAAGCCCTCAAGCAGTCTCTTTCACGACAAACTATTTTGTATTAAATTTAAGGAAGACTAATATAGATCTATTTCAAGCTATTTCGCTCTCATCAGCTAGCCATACCCTTTTGAGATTCGAACCTGAGCTTGCTTGCATATTAGACAGATGTATTAACCTCTAAACCACAGGTTCTCCTCGCTTTGTCAGCTTGTACGAGGGGAGATTAAATGGGTTTAATTAAAGTTTAATTTAAAGTTAATTAAAGTAAAGTAAAGTAAAGTAAAGTAAAGTAAAGTAAAGTAAAGTAAAGTAAAGTAAAGTAAAGTAAAGTAAATATATATATGTAGGTCTTTGGTTATTCGGGTTTTCTCCCGCGTAAAATTGGAGGTTTCTTGGCGACGTTTCGACGAAGTCTCATTCGTCATCTTCAGGCTGGTGTTCTCGGCTTCGTGCTTCCAGGAAGCCGAGAACACCAGCCTGAAGATGACGAATGAGACTTCGTTGAAACGTCGCCAAGAAACCTCCAATTTTACGCGGGAGAAAACCCGAATAACCAAAGACCTACATACAAACACCTGCGAAAACCTCAGAAAACAAATATATATATATATATATATATATACAACAAATATAACCCCCCCAAGCACATCCTAGATCTGACCAACCACTGCCTATCCAACACATAATTCATCTATAACGGACAAAAATACAAACAAATAGAAGGAGCACCCATGGGATCACCCCTCTCTCCTGTCATTGCAAACCTGGAACACTTTGAAACCCAAGCTCTAGAAAAATCTGATCACAAACCCAAACTCTGGCTCAGATAGGTAGACAACACCTTCATAATCTGGCCACACGGGAAAAAAAACTGGACAACTTCCTCACACACCTCAACAGTCTACACCCCAAAATACAGTTCACCATGGAAACAGAAGCTAACAACCAACTTCCCTTCCTGGATGTCTTAGTCTACAAGAAATCCAATGGCTCCCTAGGACACACCATCTACCAGAAGAAAACACACACAAACAGCTATCTGCACGCACTCTCACACCACCACCCAGCACAGATCAACTCCGTAGCCAAGACATTCATCTCCAGAACAAAACGCTTAGCTGAAGAACAACACCTAAAAACCGAACTACACACTCTCACTAATGTACTAACATCCAATGGATTCCAAAGAAATAAGATTACCAACCTAATCCAAAAAGAAACCCCCACTAAAATCCAAGACAGAGAACAAGAAAACGGCAAAGCCCTCCTCCCATACATAAAAGGCACCACAGACAGAATCAGCAAGATCCTCCACAAACACAACATCAAGACAGCATTCTGCACAAACCGAAAAATATCCACCATCCTAAGAAACCCCAAAGACAAAATTGAGTTAGAAAATCAAGGAGTATATGAAATCCCATGCACTGCCTGCCCCACCACATACATTGGACAAGCCAACAGAAGAATAAGTGCACGCATTGAAGAACACAAGAACTCAGTCAGAAAAGAGGAACCAACTTCTTCCCTGGTCCAACACCTTAAAGCCACAGGACATGGAATTGACTTTAAAAAGACCAGAACTATCGCCAAAACTGAACACTTTAACAACAGAATAATCAGAGAAGCCATCAAGATAGAAAAACGCCCACACAGCATGAATAAACGAGATGATACCTCCCGCCTACCAGCCATTTGGAAACCCACCCTGATTGACAAACGAGTCCCTAACACAAAGAATGACACCAGACCCACACTCACGAAAACCACACAGGATGTCACCACCACACATCCATGCAAAAAGCAAACCCACACCGATGAGGCACGACCAGAAGCCAGACCACAGCTGCATCATTAGCCACTTTAAACCCCTCCAATCCATACATGAAGCAAACTGACACCCACCATGAAGAGGTGGCACGACCACGAACGCGAAGCCAAACAACAGCAACACAGCTCACCAGCTCAAATCCCCCTGCAACTCAGACTAACCCGAGCACAACCAAGCCCCCACCCAAACAGAACACACCCCCATCCAATCAGAGCACAGCCAAGCCCCCAACCAATCAGTTCACACTCCCACTGGCAGTTAAAAGGAAGAAACAGCTGCAATCACACATTGCTCCTAGAAGCACGAAGCCGAAAACACCAGCCTGAAGATGACAAATGAGACTTCATCGAAATGTCGCCAAGACACTTCCAATAACCAAAGACCTACATACAAACACCCACGAAAACCTCAGAAAACATATATACATTAGTGTGTGTGTGTGTGCGTTTCTTTTCTTTTCATAGGCCTTTATGTGTATTTCTCTTCAGCCAGGTTCTTCCTATGTAAACCAAGAATTTTATGCAGCCCTAGTTCAGTGAAATCACAATCCACTAGTTTCTAGGCTTTTTTCAGGCAGCCAGCAAGCACCCTTCTTAGTCTCCCAATGGGCAGCAGGGTGCTTGCTGGCTGCCTGAAAAAAAAAGCCTAGAAACTAGTGGATTGTGATTTCACTGAACTAGGGCTGCATAAAAATCTTGGTTTACGTAGGAAGAACCTGGCTAAAGAGAAATTATATATATATGTGTGTGTGTATGTGTGTGTGTGTGTGTGTGTGTGTGTGTGTGTGTGTGTGTGTGTGTGTTAGAACTTTAATATCTAGAAGGAAGGAAAGCTTTAGGATTCTTCGGTCAAAGATAAAAAAAGAAAGTAAAAAAAGCCAATTTCTCAATCAGTATGAAAACAAACAAAATTATATCAATAGACAATTCTAACCCAATTCAAACAGATGATAAAGAAGAGATTGATGAAGTAACAAGTATGTTCCTCAAAAATTCAGAGGAATAGTGTCTGTAACTATGAAATAAAAGATATCTGCTCTTTAGGAGAAAGACTATGACATCCAGATAAAACACCAAAGTGCAAAAACAACACAGTGACAGCAAAGATTGGATTATCAATTTTCCAGTTTTAACATATGTTTGTGGAAGTCTGATCATCCAAAAGGCTGAAAGAAAAATAAGAATGAAGTCTTTAAATTTCTGTGCTGGAGAATATTATTGAGAATATTTTGGGCCACAAAGAAATAAATAAAACTAAATTAAATAATCCCACTGGAGTGTTCGCTGAAATCACTAATAATGAAGCTTAAGTTTAAATACTCTGAACACATAATGGAAAAGAAAGCACCATTAGAGAAGATCCTGTTGCTTGAAAAAAATCAAAAGCAATTGGAATAGAGGTTACAAGAAGACAAGAAGGCTAAATACAATCACTGATACACAAAGATAAGTTTACAGAAACAGAAAAAAAGCAGTTACTGATGGACAGCCCTGGTGAAATTTAAGACGGTCAGGTCACAAAGACTGAGAAGTGATGGTAGAACTTAACAACTTCAGGGAGTCCTGAATGTGATTGGAGGAGGTTTTTCTGCAGTTATAAGCAGAGCTGGGTTAGTAACAAGCTGATGGTATCAAGTGAATACTGTACAATAATTTATGCTAAGAGACAAGAGGAGTTATTCTTTTGAGGTAAAAAGAAGAAAACGAAAGAATTCCAGCACCATTCTCAACACACGTGAGTAGTAGATATCCTATTGTATCCTATTCCTTGTATCCTAGTCGACTTCTAGCTCCATGGGCAACAGAGGAAAATTGAGCCATCGCCTTTTGAGTATGTTTGATTTACATAAAAGAGTGGTTCATTCCTTAAAGGGGAAAAAATGCTATCTTTGAATTGGTGCTATATATAAACAAGTAGATATAGCCACAGGCCAGAGATTTTCCTGCAGATAGATATGCAGAAACACATCACCTGTAAAATAGAGTGAGAAAATGCATGATGATGCACAAATGCCAGAGCAGATTTTACATTGTGCACACCAACAAATGCAAGGCCAGGCACCAGCTCCGAGCGGCATATGTAAAATGAGGAAATGGAAAGTCATTTGTTTCCCTACAGACATCCTCCTCCTCAAACAACTCCTTGCTGTCATGTACAATAACGGGCAGTCACAAAGCCTGAGCAGTGAATTAATTAGGATTGAGTGTGGTCTAGACTCTAATTCAGGTGGAATTTTTAAAGTGCTGCATCAATGCACTTTCATCTAAAATGAACGTCTAATTCCTAGCAGTGCAATGTACAAATTTGCTGGTGGTTTGGGCTTGGAACTGGTAAGGTGGGCAAAAGAGGTCTCACAAAGAGCAAATTTACGTACCATTTTTGTCTCTGATTTACACATTGTGCTAATAATCTGTCATTTGCATTAAGTAACTATAGCTGGAAAATGAGTGGTAAATGAACTGCTGTGTAATTAGATGTAGGGCATCTGGGAGATATATTTGCAATATGTCCTTCCTTCCAGGTTTTTGCAAAAAAAAAAAAAAAATTGGCTATGTTTTTCTGAGAAAGCACAATGTGTATAGAAAACTGGTCTTTTTTTTTAATTTATTTATTTTTATTTTTAAACGAAACATAAAACATAAAACAATTGTCATCTGTTACAATTACAGAAAGTGTATTGATCGGTTATGAATCTTTTGTGCTTAATCCTCTATCCCACATTTTCTTATTTAACAGTTTATTACATTATTATTCTCATTTACCAATTATTTAACAGTAAATTGTCCTCTATAAGAGGGGGAAAAAAAACCCTTTATATGTTTTATTATCTTATCCATTTCATATTTCATTTCCATTCTTTCTTATCTAACCATTGATAAAATAAATCCCATATCAAATAATATTGTTTATCTTCTTGTTCCCTAATTTCAAATGTCAATTTACTCATTTCAGCACACTCCAAAATTTTCTTGATAACGTCATCATCCGTGGGTATCTTCTCACCTTTCCAGTTTCTAGCAAATACAATTCTAGCTGCAGTTAAAACATTCACAATTAAATATCTCATTTCTCTATTGTATATTTCTGGTAAAATCCCCAATAAAAATATCTCTGGTAAAACTGGTCTTTTGAGGGCCATCAAATGTGATGGAAAACATACTTGATTTGATCTACCTTATATTTATTTTGAAACATATGATGTGGGATGGGGAGAGATTTCCATTCTGATGTGAACCATGGTGCTGAGATGGAATATTTCTAGAAGATAGAGCCATTCTCCATCTAAATCCTTCTCCTATTCTTTCTCACTAAAAAGCTGCAGTTGTTATTCTTAGAAATAGAGAGTTGATTAACAAAAAGTGGAATAAAGTTTTCTACCTTTTTCTTTTTTCTTCCGTGGAGACATTAATAGCTGGGTTGGAGAAGTAATGCAAAGAAAGTGTTTAAAGATTGCCCAGACTCATTAAGTGAGTAACTGTAAAAATCTAAATTAACTCCTTAATTTAATTCCTTAAATTAACTTCTCCATCTAACTCTACATCCTTCTCACTGCAGCTGTTGCAATGGAAATCAAATCCTTCACAACTCTTTTAAAGGAAATCAGAATAAACGAGTCGGAGGTCCCTTCTAGTCCAATCCCCTGCTCATGCAGGAGCCCCTATACCCGTAATGGCGAACCTATGGCACGCATGCCACAGATGGCATGCGGAGCCATATCTGTGGGCACGCGAGTGTTGCCCTAGCTCAGCTCCAGCACACATGTGCGCACCAGCCACCTGATTTTCAGCCCTTCTGGGCCCACTGGAAGTCAGGAAACGGGCTATTTCCAGCCTCCGGAGGGCCTCCGGGGGCATGGGGAAGGCAGTTTTTGCCTTCCCCAGGCTCCTAGAAAGCCTCTGGAGCATGGGCAGGGTGAAAAACGGGCCTACCATGCCCTTCATGCCATCGCGTGCCAAAAGTGTGGGGAGCATGGGGGTGTCACCCACACATGTGCGGGGGGAGGGGCACATTGAATTATGGGTGTGGGCACGCATGCGCGCAAACCCCCCACGCTCCCCCCCACTTTTGGCACGTGACGGCAAAAAGGTTAGCCATCACTGCCCTATACCATTCCAGACAAATGGTTGTCCAATCTCTTCTTAAAAATCTCTAATGATGAAGCACCCACAACTTCTGAAGACAAACCATTCCACTGGTTAATTGTTCTCACTGTTGGGAAATTTCTCTTTAGTTCTAGGTTGCTTCTCTCTTTGATTGGTTTCCATCAATTATTTCTTGTCTTGCCTTCTGGTGCTTTGGAGAATAGGTTGACCTCCTCCTCTCTGTGGCAGCCCCTCAAATATTGGAACACTGCTATCATGTCACCCTTACTCCTTCTTTTCACTAGACTCAACATACCCAATTCCTGCAACTGTTCTTCATATGTTTTAGCCTCCAGCCCTCTAATCATCTTTGCTGCTCTTTTCTGCACTCTTTCCAGAGTCTCTACATCATTTTTATAATATGGCGACCAAAACTGGATGCAATGTTCTAAATGTGGTCTTACTAAGGCTTTAGTCAACACAGATAACCCAAAGACCCAAACATGGAAATTCCACCTGATGTCTAGCATCACTTGGAATTTCAGCATGAGCTCAAAGAGAAGATAGCAATAGCACTAAAACATATATACCACTTCACAGTGCTTTTACAGCCCTCTCTAAGTGGTTTACAGAGTCAGCATATTGCCCCCAACAATCTGGGTCCTCATTTTACCCACCTCGGGAGGACGGAAGGCTGAGTCAACCTTGAGCCTGGAGAGATTCAAACTGCCAAATTGCTGGCAGCCGGCAGTCAGCAGAAGTAGCTTGCAGTACTGCATTCCAACCACTGCACCACCATGGCTCTGTTTGCCCTATATGAAATCTAATTTCAAAACAGAAACATAGGAAGCTGCCATATCTTGTGTCATATAGCTAAGCCTTCTCCAATCTGCTTAAGTAATGGGTCTTGTCTGTGGGTCTCAGGAAAAGATTATTCCCAGCACTATGGGTTCTGGTTTCTGACAGTAATATGGAGTTTTGCTGCTGTTCCCAACACTGCTTCAAAGCTGATCATGCACATCAGAAGAAAGATTTTTCCAGAATGGATGACGATCCTTCAGTGGAACAAGATTATCTTTTCTCATGTTTCACAATACATGTCTAATCAAGTCAGATCTCCTCATATTCTTGATTCAGTCAAGATTTCAACATTTACTCCAAACAATCCAATTTACTCAACTGGAAAGAAGATAGGACCTGGAGCAATCACACACTTTGGGTCTTGGTGTAGTAAGAATAATGGAGGTGTCATCTGCTCTACCTGAAAGAGACCTGAAGAGAACCATGAATCAAAGGGCATGAGACAAAGGCAACTGTCAGGACCAAAACACAATCAAATTCAAGGATCAAGTCACAACAATGGTCAATCAAAGGATATAGTTGTTAGAAAATGAAAATGAAATCTGTGCAGATTAATATAAGATAACCATGGCTGTTAAGATTTACATGTTAGTATTGAATATTCAGTATCAAACTGAATGTTGCAACGTCATAGGATAGGGTTCTATAATATAAATCTCTTTTTAGTAGATACATTATTCCTCAACCATGAGGGAGAAGAAAACAAAAAACTGACAAAAGTTAATTTGGTGAATAGGATATACCACACAAATCATTACTTATAATATCTATCTAATTCCTACCTAGCTGCTGTTAATCTGTCCAGCCCACCTCTTACCTAAGGCTGAGCTAACCAAACATTATCAGTTCAAATGACTTTAACATTGTAATAAACTGAATTGCTGATGTTCCTAGCAATTTGGTCCAACAAGAGGAACGTATCAGAACTTAAGAAGACTCTGCAGCTTGAGGAAAGTTTAATTCAACCTGTTTTCCCCTGTCTGAGAGTGTTCAATGTGCATTTTAAGTAAAAGACATTGGTCCAATTACCAGTTATTATTTCCTTTGCTTATTCATTGTACACTAAGGCCTTCCATAGATAACAAAATATTCCCAGTGTGAGCGCCAGCCAAATCTATCTGTTTGGATATGCACATACATGAATTCATTTGAAGCTTTCTAATTTGTACTAAACAACCAGAACAAAGAAAGAAAAGAAAAATCTGCATTTTTTCCCCAGGCTGTTGTACCTTTGTAAGGACTTTTGGAGGGGGACAAATTCCAGACTGATGCAGAAATGGACCAAATTTTTGAGAATAAATGAGCAAGTCTACAGGCTTAAGTTTTACTGATTTACCCATCCTCAGGCCTAACATCCTTCAACTGGGGACCCTGCCCGCCAAGAGTTTTGCAATGCTACTAAACTGTAGCCCCTGCCAGCAATGTGTTTGGTGCAACAGCGCGTGAAAGTGCAATTTCACACAATCCATTGATTGGGTGCACAATGCTGAAAATGACAACTGCTGTGCATGGAGTGATAAGGTGGACTTGCCATTGATTTAGAGGTAAGAGGACAGGGAAGAATATTCTAAGGACCCATTCTGAGAATTATTCATGCACATGATTCTGAAAAAGTATTTCTAATATTTTTTTAAAAGAAGTAAAAATATGCTGGCATCTAAACAAAATGCAACTCAGACCAATTCTTGAGCTTTTTATCCTTTCTCCCAAGACTGGATAACTGGGGCAGCTTGAGTCACTTTTAAAATATATCACAAAAGGAAAAATACCACTAAGCATCCATATTCCAGCCTGCATATCTAAAAACATTTCATCTAAGTGCCTGGAAAGTCTTGTGACACAAGGTTGTTCATCTTTCTCAGTAAAAAAGATAACTCTGTCTAAAAAGTAAGTTGGGGGGGGAGGATGTGAAATAACATGACAGAGCCCGGTTATCAAGAAGATTTGAATTCATTTCCATTAGACCGGAGATGAGCAAGGCATCAAGGATTGTGGGTAATGGTTAGTATGTTAAAACTGCCATGCAGTCCTTCTGAAGCCCATTTACAGAGACAGTTTTTTTCCCCTCGTGTCATTATTCTGCTGAACTCCTAATTCCCATAGGGCGGTCTTATGTCTAAATATATGTAGCCATATGATATGGCTGTAGTATTATTGTTATTATTATCTTTATACATTAAATATGAAACTCAGTCAACTGAACATTCAAGAATGCATCACAAATACCATTGACTGGTGCTAATGGTTGATACGGGTTGCTGCCAGCGTCCTAGGTATCAACCAAGTACCTTCTTAAGATGTACGATGTTCCAAGTAGCGCAGTTTTTTGCAGTTCCGCTGGTGTTATTGCAGGAAGCTGCAATTTGCTGATGTATGTTATAAAATTCTTGGACATGGTACCAATGCCCCAATGACAATGGGTATCACTGTTACATGTTTCATCCATAGCCATGTAGTTTCGATGGCCAGGTCGTGATATTTCTTGATTTTTTCCAGTTCTTTTTCTTCAACTCTGGTATCTCCTGGTACCGTGATGTCAATAAATTGTACATTTCGCTTTTCAACAACTGTGATATCTGGTGTGTTGTGTTCCAAGATTCTGTCTATATTCGAAAGTCCCACAAGTTCTTCACTTATTATTATTATTATTATTATTATTATTATTATTATTATTATTATTATTATCCTTTTCATCTTCTCTACTACCCCTTCTTCTTGGTATCATTAATATGATTATTATTACTTTGTTGTTTTGTGTGTACACTGAAAGTACACTGAAGTTGTCTACACCGGAAACAAGTTCCTTCTTTCTAATAACACTTGGCCAAATAAAGCTATTCTATTCTATTCTATTCTATTCTATTCTATTCTATTCTATTCTATTCTAGTCATTCTAGTCTAGTCTAGTCTAGTCTAGTCTACTCTATTCTAGTCCAGTCCAGTCCAGTCCAGTCTACTCTACTCTAGTCTACTCTACCTATCCTACCCTACCCTACCCTACCCTACCCTACCCTACCCTATCTGGATTTAGAAAAAGTATATGTATTGGAGAAAAGGTGGGATAACATTGTGACATTCAAGGAGGTCCAAAAGCCATTCAAATCAAATTCTTAACATGTTCAATAAATCCAAAGCTAGAAGAGTTGTAATTGGTATAAGCCTTTCCTGGAAGCACTCTAAGAGCTTATCCAAGCATAATAATCAGCTTCATTCTCCAAGTACTCTTCCCATTAAGAAGTTTCTTCTAATGTTCTACAAAACATTTCTCCTCATTCAATTAAGTCACAACAAAGAACATAAATAAACCTTCAAGTACCCGATCACACATCCTGTTATCTCGGAAATACCATATTGAGACTATAGAACAAACATAAACCTTAACTCTTTTAACACTTTTAACTTTTTCTTTTTTTTTCTTTTTCTTACTTTGTATTAGTTTGCATTAGCTTTTATCTTCCTTTTTAAAAATCTTTAATAAAAATGTCTGTGTGTTTATGAACAGCAGTAGCAAGATGTATATACCAGGGCCCAGATGGATGATCTCCAGGAAGACCAACAAGATACCTTTGGGTTTTTCAAAGTGAAAGAAGGCAGCTTTTGTACAATGGACATCTATGTTCCTCTTCCCCTAAGGGAGGAGATACTGCAGTTGCATCATGACAATAAAACAGCAGGCTGTGGAGTGGGGTGAAGATGTTTAAAACCCCAACATAGACAATGCAGACATTAAAGATTATGTTTCCTCTTGTCATGTCTATGATCAAGCAAAAACAATTCCTGCTAAGCCAGCTTGGTTATTGCAGCCACTAAAGATCCCATCACAGCTCTGGGATACTGTTTCTCTAGATTTTATCACCAATCTTCCCCCAGTGCAGGGATATACTACCAATCTAGTTGTAGTGGATTTATTTATAAAAATGGCTCGTTTTATTCCTTGCAAGGGCCTCCTGACAGCCCAGGAAGCAGCTTTACTGGTTTTGGACCAGGTCTTTAGATATAGAGGATTGCTTAATCATGTGTTTTCAAAGGAAGTCAGTTCATTCATTAACAGAGGCCCTGTGGCACTTATTAAGTATTAAAGTTCATTTGTCTTCCTTGCATCATCATCAGAGTCCAGTGGAGAATCTGAGAAGCTTAACTATATGTTGCAGCAATATTTAAGATGCTTTATTTCATACTAGCAAGACAACTGGACTGATCTTCTACCAGAGGCGGTATTCAGCAGGTTCTGACCAGTTCTGGAGAACCGATAGTGGGAGGTTTGAGTAGTTTGGCGAACCGGTAAATACCACCTCTGACTGGCCACGCCCCCATCTATTCTCTGCCTCCCAAGTCCCAGCTGATCAGGAGGAAATGGGGATTTTGCAGTAATCTTCCCCTGGAGTGGTGTGGGAATGGAGATTTTACAGTATCCTTCCCCTGCCATGCCCACCAAGCCATGCCCACAGAACCAGTAGTAAAAAAAAATTGAATCCCACCACTGGCTTCTACCCATTGCTGAAGTTGCTTACAAAATGCTCAAAACAATTACAAATTGATCAATATATTCCTCTTCCAAGCAACTGACAGACTCCACCCATGGTTCTGACCCAACAGCCACGCAAGAAATCACCATTCCCCATGCTTCAGATTTCCTCCATGGGAGACAAGCTGCCCAAAACCTCTTAAAGGAGAAGGTAGAACTAGCACAGACTATGTTTCCAAAAATCAGCAGATGTAGACAGACAAAAGATAGATAGAATTGCACATTTGTTGTATATATCTACAAAATTTCTGGCTTCTTTGAGGCTTTCCAAGAAACTAGACTTGAAAGACATTGGCTTTTTCCCAGTGATTAAGCAAATAAACCTAGTAACATTCCACTTGTAATTGCCAGCATCGGTGAAGATTCACCCTACATTCCATCCATTGTTAATGAAAGAGAGATTCCGCTGTACTTCGTGTTCAAAGACAGCAGCTCTCTCAAATAATAGTCAATGGGGCAGAAGAGTACAAGGTAGAAGCAGTGCTAGACTCTGGACACAGAGGGAAGTGGGTTCAGTGCTTGATATGCTGGAAAGGATACCCAGAGATGGAGAGATGATGAGAGGCAGTGATGAATGTGCATGCACCACAATTAGTACACCACTTTCATGACCAATAGTCTGCTGTTAGATAGTGGATGGAGAAAGGGGTTCAGAAGAGATCCTCCCTAATTTTGGGGGCTATAAGGGAGATGGAGCTCATGGAGAAATGTACTTTATACCTCTGACAAAGAAAAACTAATATTCATCCTTTTAAGTACATTATTTGCAGAAGCCAATATTCTCAATACAATTTTTGGATGAATCAGCTTTAATATCATACCTATTTGATACCATTATAACATTTTTAAGGAATTGAAGCCATTGATATTATCTTGAGGTATTATCTGAGATTTCAGTTCTTAGTTCATGTTTGGAATAACCCAGAAACATTCAGTTTAAAAATATTCTTGAATTCTCCATAGAGATCTGTTACAAGTTTTACTTCTGTCATGGATTCCATCAAATAAGAGAGCATCTCTCAGGTGCCTTTGAAGTGGCCAAGATGTCTGGTCCATATCGATCTATTAAAACATGCTGAAGTTGAAAATACTGCCACTGCTGTCAAATGGGAGGATCAAATTTAATTTGAAGTTGGGAGACATCCTTTAAAAAGTTTTTGCATAATAATTGGTTTACACACATAATCCTGCCTTCTGTCTAAACTTTTCATCGCCTATTTTCAGAGTAGAGTTTTTTTCAAAGAGCTAAAATTCATGAGTCTTATTATCAAAACCCAATCTATAACCCTATTTATTTATTAAATTTATATAGCAAAAAGATGCCCACCCATCTTCCTGGAAATAAAGCCTCTTTCTTCCCATATCTTCCTCCCAAAAGTTGCCATGACCACAAGGGAAACAGATTTCCTACATAGTCTACAAAGGCTAATATTCCACTATATTTTCATTCCACACTCGGAAGTTTGATAAAATATAAGCCCATTTATCATTTTGCAAATCAGATAAATTTAAACCATCCTCTTCAAATAATAAACTCAATTTAGCCAAAGAAAACTTCACTGATCTACTATCCCAAATAAATTCCCTAAACCACCTATTAATTTCTAGGAAATATTTATTTGTTATTAATTCTTAAATAGTGAATTAAGTTTCAGCTCCCCAAACTGTCCATCATTTTCAGGCATGAAATTCTCTTACAAACAGATTTTTTAAAATAATAATAATAATAATAATAATAATAATAATAATAATAATAATAATAATAATAATAATAATAATCCCATAATACGGAATTAACACAGCATGCAATTGTAATGAAACTCATCAGGGAACATTAGTGTTGCCTTGATTCCCAGCCAATCCTTTTCCTGCAATCTTTTCCTTTATAGTAAATCAAAAGGTATTGTTTGGCTTGAATCAATCATTGTTTTTTAAGGATGAATCACTTTTGATTTGCTAGGTTTCACTTGTAAGGATGAATACTTTTAAAGCAATGTGATTTTAAAAAGAAACCCACCGTATGTGTATTGGATTCTCTTGGGGAAAACTGTCACTACTTCAGTAATGAAAATATACCCAGGCAAGTATATGTATATGATGTTAATTCTCATTGTCTCTGTGTCTGTCATTCTCTTGCATACAGATGTACACAAATTTTCCAGGTGGGTTATTCTCAAGGCTATTTGCCTCTTTTATTCTAAATTCTGGCCAAAATTCACTAAGGGCAGAGGGCGGGGGGAAGCTGAATACGCAGTAACTGAGTGGAGACAGGAGCACCAGAAAGAGGTTTCACTTTAAATTGGAAGTTGGCAGATATTTATTGTGTTTATTTTTTTAATCCAATTTCTACTCTGTCTATCTCCCCTAGATGACTCTGGATAGTTTACAAAGATATATATAATAATTCTGGGATGTCTATGGAGATTCTCAGTCATCCAGGCCATGGTTGTCCCAAAAGTGTTTTTTCAAGAGGCAACTGGACTTTCTAGTTTTACTTTGAAGATGTTTCACTTCTCATCTGAACAGCTGAAGAAGCTTCTTGGATGAGAAGTGAAATGTCTTCAAAGAAAAACCAGAAAGTCCAGTTGCCTCTTGAAAAAACACCTTTGGGAGGATCATTCTGGGACATTGGCAGGAGGGAAGAAAGAGTGCAGGAAAGCCTGGGAGGATGAGCAGACTGGTAAGGTAGGTTTGAAAGGGAAGGTGATGTAATGGTAGGGGAGAAAATCCTTGAGAGACAGGGCAAAGAAACACTGTCTAGGGAATGCTTAGGTAAGAGAGGGTATAGCCCAGAGCTGTATAATGGGTGGAGAAAAAGAATCAGAAGGACTTCCTTAGCTTCTCAGGCAGGAGTAGGAGAGGGCAGGAGATTTTTAGTTTCAGATCTGTAAGGTTCTGTTAACAGCTTTACAATAAAATAGAATTAGCTCATCTGGTTGGGTTTCCCATCTTGTTTATCTGGGAATGGTGACAATATGCCATGCTGAGAGCTGTTGAGGGGAGATGGGGACAGAGCGGGCAAGTGGCATTGTAAAACCACTCTGAGATCCTTGTGCGTTTTGTTTTGGCTCTTTCTGCTGATCCATGGTTCATCTGGACTAGTTAAGCAGAAATTCTGGGACGTTTTGTGTTTGCTCCACTTCAAAATAAAAGTTTCTGTTTCATGTACACCTCTGCTAAAAATGAGATGCGCATCTTTTCAAAACAGAAAACGTTGCCATTTAAAATGAAGATATTGGAGGCTCCAGCACTACAATCTTATTTTTCCTTTAACTGTGGAAAGGCTCCTTTCAAGCAAGAAACATGTACATAACAGTAATAGGGTCAGAAGCAACCTTGGAGGTCATCTAGTCCAACCCCTTGAGAAGCATGCCTTGTGTAAGACTGCTTTGATCTGGAAAACCCTTGTTATTCAATAACTTACAGCACTTATGAACAGAGGAATGCAGTCTAGTGCAGGATTTCATATCCTACCCACTTCACAGCATAAAAAATAAAGATGGGAATATGCTTTCAACTCCACTTCTCTATCCCATATCTTTCCCCAGGTGCCACTCCTTTTCCATGTGTCACCATTTTCCTGTTTCCTGAGGGGGGATCCCTGTTCTATTCATTAACATTTCCCAAGCAGTATTGAACTGAATCCAACTCAATCCATGGGCCCTTTCTCGTGGTTATTTAACTTTCCTTGTACTGGCACAAACTGTACAAGGTAAGAAAAAAAATGCAGTTGTCACCTGCAATCCTTACTTTGACATAGGTATATTGTCAGCAAATGCAGCTGCCTTTATTTTCAGCACATTAAGACAAGAATTGCTGAATTCAGACCAAATTCATACAGCTTTGTTTCTCTTCCCTTCCCCAAACATTTCCAGCCATCAGGAAAACATCATTCTCCTTAACTTGGACAGGAAAGGCAATGAATTTTGACAAACGGCTAGACCAGTAAGTTTAGCCATCTGTCAAAACTTGTTCTGTTTTGCAAGATACATATCTTTTAGGCTTGGTTTTTTGTCTAATCCAGAAGTCTCTGCAACCCAAAAATAGCAGTTAATTGACATGTATGATGAAGCAGCAAAGAGAGAACTTCTCTCACTTCACTAAGCATACGCAACCCTTCCTGAAACCACACACAGCTACCTCTGGTCAGCTGCCATTACACTAATTGTCTGAGCTGAAACTCTTAAGTTTCAGCTCAGACAAAGAGGGAGAATCTGATTTGTAAGCCTCACCACACAATGCAGAAAGCCTCGGAAGACAGGGCCCATTGACTATGGGGACATGTCTGCACCAGCCTAAAGGGGCCAATACTGATCCTATCGCTTAGAGGTCACCTGAATGAGTTATCATCAGAGCAGTTGATAAAATTCATCAAATCATACCCCTGGCAAATCCAGCATCAGGATGATGAGGAAACAGTACTTAGCAAAGTTAAGGCTGCCTTAAGTCTGCCTTAGATATGGGCTAGGGAATCAGGTGAAAGCAATGTCATAAGGACACAATAGGGAAAAAGAGATTGTCAGATTGTTTGTGCTGCAGTTAGATTCAAAAAGCAAAAGAATAAACAGGAACAGGCTTTGTAAAGCATTTTTCCTGCTCATGCCAACTTCTCACAATGCCTTTGGAGTACAAATCCACAGTGTCATGAGATTTTATGCCAGCCTGACCTTTAAACCTCAATAATGATGCCACCTCGGACAGCCCGCATCTGGCCCCAATCACTTCTCCATTTTCCAAGTTCTGCTGAGAGGCCTTTTAATTCACATGGACCTAAATACCAATACCTAGACAAACCAACGGTACTTCAGGTTCTGGTTCTTAAACCCAGCAGTGTTAACTTTTAATGAAGCCTTTGATTTTGGCAAGATGACAGGAAGTCAAGCTAAGGACATAACAAATCTGGCAAAAAGTTATGTCCCAGTAGATCCACTTTGCTTTAAAATAGCATGGAACAAATCTTTTCATAAATCTTTAAAGTTATTAGAAACCAAACATGAGACTGAAGGAGAATTCAGAAGTTTTGTGTGGATAGTGAGTAGAATAGAAACATTATTGATTCAGTCATCTGACCGTTTCAAAATGTGGATAGTCCTAAACTAATTATTTTCTGAAGAAAGTGCAGAACTATTCCTTTCTGATTTTTTTTCTTTTCTTTTTTCTGTGAAGGGGGAAAGTGGGGGGATTAAGCAAATTAGAGGTGGAAAAGGCCATCAGAATTGGATGGCACGAATTTCTTAAAACATATATGATCAGTTTTTCAGCTTTCAGATATAATTACAACTTACCAAATCAGTTTCTTTAACCAAAGATTGGCAATGAGAGAAATTGCTCACTTAATGGACAAATTGACTAATTGAAAAATTAAAATTATGATATTTTAGAAAGAGTAAAAATTCAGTGATGGTCTTTGCAAAACTTTTATACTTCTTTTTACAAAGCACAATACCTAAGTAGATAAGAATGACCTGTTGTGCATCCTAGTTGTTAAAATTCTAGCTTTTGTCACTTTGAGAAAAATGGAAAGGAAATGTAGGGTACCATCAATGGGTTGATACCTTGTGAGGCCAGGGAAGATAAATGATAATCAGCCCTAAACATGCTAAGAACTATTTCATTTTTTTTTCTAAGTAGGGCATTGAAAAGATTTAGGAATTTATGGTGCAAGGAGTAATTACAAACCTAGTAGAAATGTCCAATGAGACTATACCTCTGGATACATATTGAAAGGATTAATTTCTATCAGAAATATTTCTTATGCAATGCAGAATTAAAATGCATGTGGCCTGCAGATGGAAAGGAGGAGAAGGAAATCTGTTTAATGAATAAACTGACCACCCAAGTTGATTAAAAATGTAAAACAAATGAGTTGAACCTTGAAAGAATAACAACAATATACATTGGCTGGCTTATCCCATTAGAAAGGCTCTCTTAAGAAAAAAGGGAGGGAGGGAGGGAGGGAGGGAGGGAGGGAGGAAGGAAGGAAGGAAGGAAGGAAGGAAGAAAGAAAGAAAGAAAGAAAGAAAGAAAGAAAGAAAGAAAGAAAGAAAGAAAGAAAGAAAGAAAGAAAAGTTTGTGCTTCTCCCACAAGCTCGAAGACTTTATGGCAACACCCATCCCAATTTAACTTTTCGATGCATGGCAACCTGCCAGCAAATGCTCAGGTTCCATATGCTCAGCAAAGAGCCCAACAGCCACTATGCAATCCTATTGTCAGGCTGGAGAGATAAAATACCGCACAGTTCTGTTCAAGCTGATTTCTTGGACTTGCTGTGTGACATTGACAAGTCACCTTCTAAAATTAGCACACTCCGATAATGAGTCTATCTCCTTCTGCTAACAATGTTAAATCTCCGGACATAGCTGAACAATCTGGCTCTCCTTCAGTAGGCCAGCCAAATGTCTGACTACAGCTCTTTTTTTTTTTCCTCTAGCAGGGGCATGGCAGTGGAATGGGAATACGATTTATAAGGAGGACGAGATGTCTAGGACAAAGTTTATGGGCACTTTTTTAGAAGGTTGTATTACCTGAATGGCTTGCAGGGGGAACTGTAGTTAGAAACATTTACCGGTGTTTCTCAACCTTGGCAGCTTAAAGATGAGCAGATTTCAACTCCCAGAATTCCCCAACCAGCTAGGGAATTCTGGGAGTTGAAGTCTGCACATCTTCAAACTATCAAAATTGACAAACAAATTGGTGTAGATTGTCCTCCAATAGATGGCAGTTTAAGAGCTTACTAATCAGGCCTGCCAAAATACTTCGTGTTTATAGAAATTTAGGTAGAATGGGTGCCCAAGTGTCATCTCTTTCTTTTCCCACAGCATGTATTTTATTCCCTCAATTTATAATCCTCATTTTTATTGAAACAAGCTCAACAAGCAATATAAGAAGACTGAAATGGCTGGGGAAAACAAGCCTATAACGAATGACGGGTCACTCTTAAAGCAATAATTAAAAACAAACAAATGAGATCACCTAACCAACTTCCTCAAAATAACTTGCAGAATTAGTGTGCATATCGTACCTTCGAGACCGTCTTCTGCCACCAATAGCCTCCCACCGACCAGTCCGCTCCCACAGAGAGGGTCTCCTCCGGGTGCCATCAGCCAAGTTATGTCGGCTGGCGACACCCAGGGGGAGGGCCTTCTCTGTGGGAGCTCCAGCCCTGTGGAATGAACTGCCCCCCCCGAAATACGAAAGATTTCCGACCTCCGGGTGTTTCGCTGCGCTCTGAAGACCCTGTTGTTCCGCCAGGCAGGGTTACTAACATAACGTTTTAAATTGGGGTATTTTAAATTTCTGGGATTTTAATTGGAGCCTAATTATTTAATGATTTTAAATTTTAAATTGTTGTCGTGTTTTTTGTGTTTTTAAATAGGCTGTACACCGCCCTGAGTCCTTCGGGAGAAGGGCGGTATAGAAATAAAATTATTATTATTATTATTATTATTATTATTATACATCTCTGTATAAAATGCTGGTTTCAATGGGCATAGAACCTGATGGTGATTGGGTGTGGAGGATGCCTGAAATCCCCTTTGCCCCAGATCACTAAAATAAGGAAGTAGGTTTTCAGAAGTACAGTGGTTTATAAAGGAAACCGATAGTTCTAGATTTATTTATTTTTTAATTAAGGTAGGCTTGTATCCCAAACAATTCCATCTGGTTCAGATGGCTGGCCAGAGCTCCTGATGCAAAAAAAAAAAAACAAACCCAAAATCCAAGCTTGTTTTACAAACCTCCTCTGAGGCTTGCATGCTGTCAGCGTTCACACTGGGGTTGCTTATGCTGCCCATGCAATCAGTACAGATGTTGTTGCAGCCACAGAAACATTTTGAGTCCCAGATCTGTATCGCCCCACAGATTATTTGGAGCATCAGTTAATTTGCAGTATGCATGCAGAGCCATCAAGTCTGTTTGCGGAGGACAACACTAACACATAGAGCTAATTGAATCAGCAGAAGTCATCTCCAATGAATACTTTTGCTTTGATCAGAGTTTAGATATAGATGAGATTAAAAATCAATGGACTTCATTCATTGAAAACCGCATACCTGTGTCCTCCCCTCCAATTCCTTAGGGATTTGGTTTTCTTTCTGTCTTCTTCCTTTGCATGGAAGTCTCTTGATCTCATTTGTTAAACTTGTGCATAGTGGATGCTATGCGTCTTTACCTAGAACAGGAGTCAGCAACCTGCAGCTCTGGAGCCGCATGTGGCACTTTCCTCTCTCTGCTGCAGATCCCTGTTGCTGGTTGGCTCCAAAATTGATAGGGCTTTGGTTAGGACAGGTAGAGGAAAAAGGACGCCGCGCTAGGAGGAGACTATGATGGGGGAACCGGACATCCAGAATTGAATGGGGGCTTCCGGTTAGGACCTTTGTGGCTCTTTGAGTGTTTAAGGTTGCCAACCCCTGACCTAGAACCAAATCCTACAGTATCAAACTCAATTCAAGATCTTTGTCAAAGCTTTCTTGCTTCTCAGTCATCCCTGCCAGAATCTCAAAAATTGCAAGAGAGGATTAGGGGTCTCTCCAGAACACTGAAGAATCAGGGAAAGGGAATGAGCTAAATTTTCCTGCACTGGCAGGAGCTTTCTGAGCAGAATGACAACTAAAGTTGAAGGAAAATTTACTCCCAGGCACGTGTGCATATGATGGTGCTTTGAGACAAAGAACTACAAGCAGATACTCGTGAAGATCATAGGAAACATAAAATAAAAACAGCTCAGCTGGGACAGATCAAAAGCCTTTCTTGTTGTTCCATGAACAATACATCATCTATCAGATGTTTGTGCCCTTCAGTTTTCAACAGCTCTAGTCAACTTGGTCAATTGTGTGGAATTGTGGGAGATGCGATTCAGTAACATCTAAAGGGCCATGCATTGTTTGGTCTTGCTTCAACAACCGTTGAAAACAGAAACCACAAAGAAATTTCTGGGAAACTCACAGCTGTAAAATGTAAATTTTCCTTGCATCAATGCTACTCCAACTGGCCTGCAGTTACCAGGTGTTTTCCCAGCTTTTTTTTTTTAAAGAAGACTGTTCAGTCTTCTAGCACTTCGACTGCCCTTCATACTTTCTCAAAAACAATCACAGAAAGGGGTTTCAAGGTCATATCCAAGGTTATACACTTTTTCAAGATGCTTAAAATCTAACCGGTTTAATCCTGAGTCATAAACTTGTTCATGGTAGCCAGATGCTCTCTATGTCTTTACTTAGAGCTTGGATTGCTCTAAGTAATTAATTGTTGTGCTGAAGTCCATTTGAACACAGATCCTCTTTGGAGACCAAAGAGATCAAAGAGGAGATGAAAGCAAAAGAAGTAATAAGAAGTTCAGCCCTCACCAATTACAGTACTTGCAACTAGCTTGTTTATTTTTTTTAGCTTTCCTCAAGAGACTAGATTCTTTTTGCCATTCACATTTTCTTTCTGAAAACATTATCTACCTGTTGGTATACTTTATTGTTTATTACATCCATCATTCATTTTATATATGTGCCTCTTTTAATTCATAAGTCATTCAAAGGCACCGTTGCTTCCTCAGAAAAGCTTTCTTTTATATATTTAATTACTTTCATTTTAATTATACTTTTGAATGATGTACCTGGGACAGATGGTAGACTAATGGCTCTTTAATTTAATAGTTCTTTTAGACTGAATCTCTTTATAAAAATTGATCCCCTTAAAATCTTCCTGTATATAGAGCCAGTTTTTAGTAACAAAGTATTTTATTAGATTATGAGCAATTGTATTCTCTGTACATTTTTCAGACTTAACTCTTCAGTTAAGAAGAGTTTTATTTTATTTTTAAACATTGTATCTCATTACTCGTGTTCCTTTTAATTTTTCCAGGAGATTCTCAGAAACAGGAAACTCAAACACGACTAGCTATCCACCACTTTTGTGCTATAAAGACTAACACAAAAAATGTTTAGCTGCAATTTTTCAGTTTTCTTTCAGTAAAATTTCACCTCCGATTTCTTGCTTCCAATGAAGTTGTTAATATTTTCAGCAGTATGCTTTGCTAGCTATGCAATGATGAGGTTTCCTAGTCAGGTAAAATGTTTGTAAGCAAACAACCTAACTCAGCTACATATATTCTCTTCCAATGGTCAGAGAGAAAGAGGATTGAAACTCAACAACAGTTGAAGGAACCCAGGCTCCCTACTTTTGTTTTAAAGAGATGTTCAAAGCTGCCTTGAGCACAGCAAGACCAATAAATACATTTTGATTGAGATTCTCTTACAGTGATTTTAAATAAGATACAAGTGACTTTACTCTCCCTTTCAATTTCTTTTTAAGTAAGCCTCTTGTCTTCATGAAGTTCATCTTTTGAAATTTTAGTTTTTTTGGTGATTCCTATTCCCCTGGACAAATGGATGGTGAACTTTTCTATCCTGAGGAAACCATGGACATGACTTGTTGAAATGTATCAGTCAACTACGTTTTTCAATAATCCTGGAAATCACCTTAATAGAAGTTCTAAATCCAAAGCATATATAGGTAGGTTTTTTTTTAATCAGTGGAAGCAAAAGATGAATAAAGTGACTCTTGTGTGTCCTGTCCAGAGTCAAAGGTTTTCATAATGTTCTCTTTGCAACCTGGCAACTTTGCCATGTGCTAGACAGACTTCAAAATAAAAATGGATTCTTTCTTCTGCAAAATGCTCTATTGGGAAGAAACCATTCAGAACTTGACCGGTCTAACTACAATTGTCCATTGTCTAGGCTTAGCATTTTATGGCTATGGTGGAAAGAATTTGAGGAAGAATCCTAATTACATTTGTTTCCCTTCCATAAAAGTCAGAAGGAGGAGTGTGACTATCTAATCTCCATAATTGTCATCACGGTTATATTTTCTTCTAACAAAAAGTTGATTATGTTAATCCCTCTTCTCAACCCTAGCAATAAGTTCTAACACATTCAGTTGGAAGGTCATTATTCCTTGCTTATCTTGAATCCTGGATATCTCTAACTGATTTATTTTTGCTGGAAATCTGTTAACGATCTCCCTCAAAACATAAAATTAATGGGCACTTTAAAAGGGAATCTTAAAAGAGCTTAATGTAAGAGTTTCAGCAAAGTTAGGGTGGCAAAGTTACATTTATCAGCTGGACAAATAATCACATAATCATAGTGCCAAGGTATCCAAAGAGAGTTGGAAAATAAAACAAAGCAGGTTGGTTGAAGAAAGGGAAAAGAAAGAAGCAGAGTGTTTGAGAGGGAAAGATGGAATCAATATTTTTGCTAGTATTTTCTTTCCTAGCAAATGAAAAAAATAGCAATAAATATATGAAATGAAACCAACATAGCCACACACCCTAAATAGCCAGATTGTGTATTAGGGCTGTATTAATCATAACCACAACATGTTGTTAGTTTTAAGCTGCCTCTCGTTTCTCATACACACATCCACAACTGCGTGCTCATCAACATATCTGCAGAGCAAAGGCAATCTGTCAGATTGACTGGTGTATTAAGTACTAATATTGTCATTACATAGTGTATTTATAGTTGCTCTGCTTTGTGAAGTATCCATGAGCATATATTTGCAAGATGATTGTAGTAATAGAATATGAATATTCTCAGAATATGAGTCTTGCTGTCTTGGCTTATTTATATACATATGAATTCTGGACAAGCAAGTTAATCTTTCTACAGGTGTGGTACATATAAAATAACTCCATATATCAGCATTATCCATTGTCCCTAAGTGTTGGTTGCCTCACTCGGCCTCATAGTAGAGCAGGCATTGTGAACTGAGAGGTTTTCAGATAGACAGTTCCCAATGCAATAAAATACAGTATTATTTTCTTTCCTCCCTCCCTCCCTCCCTCTCTCTCTCTCTCTCTCTCTCTCTCTCTCTCTCTCTCTCTCTCTCAATTTTTAAAGGAAACATGGTTTAAAAAGAGATGATAGTATTGTCCAGTGTTCCTATTAAATTCTGTGAAGGCTGATGGTTTTATAACAGTCTTGGTATTCTCTTCACTTATGTAGCTATGTTTCACTTATTTATTTATTATTATTATTTATTTATTATTTAAATTTCTATACCGCCCTTCTCCAGAATAGGACTCAGGGCGGTGAACAGCCAGAATAAAAAAACAATACATACAAAATTTAAAAACAATTTAAAATAATTAAATATTATTGGCCGTAAATTAAAATAACCCAATTTAAAATCAATTTAAAATTAACTCAAGCCAGCTTATCATTTTCCAGTCATCAAGACACTTGATTATCATAGAAAAACATGCCAGAACTTGTTTTCTACAAACAACCAAGGAAAAGACTGTGATAGGAAGAACAGACTTTGTCAAACTATTGAATTACCTTTGAACTCCCACATGGAATGAAATTCGGTGAGTGAAAATAGAAGGGAGTCTAAGGAAAAGGGATAGGAAGAAGGGTCCCTCCCAGGAGAGCCTGAACCGTCTGCCTAATATTCATCTTGGAGAAAAGGGATTTCTTTTTTTTTTTATTGCAAAAGTTTTACAATTACATTTTCACCCCTTTTCCCCCCCCGCCTCCCCCCCCAAACTTCCCGACCTCCCTAACCCTCCCTAACCCTCCCCTCCCGCCAGACTTCCCTATAATATATTCATACTCATAAAAAACCCTTAATATAACACTTATATGTAAACTTGAACCCCTCCCTCCCCTGTGTAATTTTTCTCTTTACCTCATTACATTAAAATATTTCCACTACATTACATTATTTTCAAATAAAAGCTATTTGATACTTTCTAGTTTGATATTTGTTCTGAACATATTCTATCCACCTTTTCCATTCCCACTCATAAGTCTCTTGTGAACAGTCTTTTAAATATGCTGAAATCTTCGCCATCTCTGCAAAACTGGCCATCTTCAAAGTCCATTCCTCAATAGTGGGCAAAGCTTCATTCTTCCAATATTTACCTATCAACAATCTTGCTGCGAGAAAAGGGATTTCTTAATACACAAAGGAAAAAGGAAATTGATCTGCCCCTCTCATCCATATAAGCATTACCTGGAAAAAATGTAGGAGGAAAATAATGTGTGTGTGTATGTTGGATGTACAGTAGACTTAAATGCTAATGGATTGAGCACTCAAAATATGGTTCATACTGAAGGCTTTGCAATGCTTCCTTTAGGATACCTGGTCTCAGAGGCCAATTCAATCAGTGAGCGATCATTAGATTAGAAATAGGTGGATATAAGACATTGACCCTCTTTAGCAGGGGAAGGCAAATCAATAGAGGGTTTCAGTGGAAAACATAGAAAGCTAAATGGCCTTGTGCAGTCAAGCATCTGCTTATCCTATCTTTCAAAGCAAAGTTGAACTTTTTGAAGTCAAGGTGACACTTAAACTTGATAGCAGAACTTAAATCTGTTGGCTATGCCTGATTTTGAGATAAGCTCAGAAAACATTTTCTCTTCTGGCTCTTATTTGGAACTCTTCCAGCATTGTCCATTCCTTGTTCAACGTGCATACTTATAAAATAGTCACAGAAACACTTGCTGAGATGGGCAGCTATAGAAATCAAATAAATAAATAAAATAATAAGTAAAATAGGCCCTCTTGCAAGGAAGATTGGATTTCAAATAAAACTTTATTCCTTGATGGATGGCTTCTCCCCTGGTGACCTGGAGAGGATTTCAGGCTACATCAGCCTCATTTTACAGTCTTTTCTTCTTCCAGGCTAGATGTTCAGGAGGCAGAGTTGCTCAGTCATTCACACCACTTCATCCTCCTTTTGCATCCTTGTTACCTTATTTACATTCCTGTTTATGTCATCTTTGCAAAAGAATCTAAGTTTTAAGTACAAGCAACCATCCGCAGCTGGGCCATGGAGTGGCATGAGAATACTGCATTCTAAAATGTAGCCACGGCCACATCAAGAAAAGATAATTTAATTTGATTTTAATTGGAATACAGTGTAAATCAAATTAAGTAATTACAGTTGCCATGATTAATTTCCATTAGATATCATACTAAACTCAGGAACTCAGAGTTCCTGAGATCTCTGCAGTAGAATCTGGCACTGAGATACAAAAAGGAAGAATAAAGAGAAACATCAACCTTAAATCATTGCATTGGAAGAAGCACCTGAGGAGGGACCCTCCCTAATTTTTCTCAGCATTTATCAAATAATTATGTATAGTGTACTTGAGTCTGGCAAGATCTTGTCTATGGGCGAGAATTGCTTTGAGCTTTTACTTCTGTTATTCTTGGCTTCCTGCACCTAACAATCTCTCACCCAATTTTTACCTTTTTGACTTGCTGTGACTTTTCCCCAAAACCCAGAACCCTCCAATAACATTTAACACATTTTTGCATGTCTCTGGGACTGGTAAGAGTTGTTGTGCAAAGCACTTGAAAGAAACTAGCCTGGAAAATCCCAATGAAAGAAACCAAGGTCATTTTAGCTTTAAGACATTGAGCCTTAAAGGTATTTTTTGCTTTTTTTTCTGCTTCAGTGTATTTTTCTGCATGTAATGCATTTCTGCTGAAATGTATTTTTCTGCATTTGCAGTCTTCACACATTGGAGACGTGATGTAGAAATTAAAACTTGTTTGTTCCCCTGGGAACTATGTAAATCCCTTCCTTTGGGGTGATTGATGCCTAATCTAGACTTCTACACAAGAAGATAAGGTTTCAGTTCAATACTCACATCAAAGGGGAGCATTTTTTTCCCCTTTTTCCATCAAACCCCTGCTGAGGAAAGTTGCATTTTGTGATACAGGTGGAGAAGTCAGTGAAAGCACCCAGGCCTGCCAAAATAATAGTAATCAGAAAGCAATGTAGAGGAACCTGTCCAACAGCAGCATTCTTCTTTGATTGCCATCAGACATTCAGCCCATCCGGTATTTTTAAGAGCCTTGGCTTCCAGCAAGCACTTACCTGTGGCTCTGCAGGAAGCAGTGCCTTTAACAGAAATCAGCTGTCAGTCACCAGCAATTCTGGAAGGACTGGCTATCCCTCCCTGGCTCCATACCTTTTTTCCTGCCAGCTAGCTCTTCTGAAGCTGGCATGCCTGGTTGGAATGGGCACCGGTCAGGCGGTAGACACTGCTGTTATTCAAGACAACAGCTGCTACTGTACATCCACTTTACCCAGAAAGTTCTTTGGCAGATGGTGGATCTTTTCCATTTCTACGTTACTGTCCAATTGTGGTATATTTTCAATTGTTCCTCATAATCTCTGTCCCTGTTTTTCATTATAAGGCTGCACCATTTTCTTTGAGTCATCAAGAATGTGAATACCCCTTTAAAGAAGCATTTCCTTCTTTCTCCATGCTGTTGCTGTGATCTTTTGTTGCATTTATTGGCCTCCCTCTCTCCTGGGTTAAGGATGTTGCTTGCTATGTTTTCAGAGAGCCTTTACCCTCAATTTGTATGTCTCTGAGTTTAACATGTTCTTTGATGGCATTCATACATTGTCCTGATATGTTACTTCCCTATTTAGTTTTCCAGACTGACTTGATTGATATGGGTAGGACATTTTTATTTATTCCAATATTCTGCCTAGAATCATCTCAATTCCCCAACTGTTCTGTAATTTAAAGGGAGTCTTCAACCCCAAGTCCACAGACAAATACTGGTCCATGGCCAATTGGGAACCAGACCACACAAGTGGCAGGACAGCACATGAAGCTCCATTTGTGCAAGCAGCAGGCATGTGCATGAAACTATCCCCTCACACACACACTTACTGCCACCACCGCTGCCAGTTCGCAGAGCCAGAAAGGTTGGGGACCACTGGTTTAAAAGGCTCTCAGGTGGCTTCCATATTTCCAATTAAACAAGACATTCTAAAATTCCTTGCTTAAGAGATGTAACTTAAGAAGAAAATGGATGAGGAAGGAAATTCCTGTCTGTTAGTATAATGTTATGTTGGAGGTGACAGTGAATAAACTCTATCAACAAACTGAAAAAAGCAAAAAAAAAAAAAACTAAAATCTGGTCATCACACTATCTATTGGTCATTTAACTTGGTGCCCTCCCATCTGGCCCCAGGACACCATATTTTCCTACCAGCTGGCCACTAGTGGGAGATGAAGGGCTTCATTAATCCCTGTTCTTAACATGCCTTTCTGTAGATAAGGATAGCAGTGTCTGCCAATCTCATGCCAGTCATAGGATAGGAATTGCCAAGGGGACAGCAAATATTAGGTTTTATCATTTTCAGGTAATTTTGCTTGAGAAGCAATAGAATTCTTTCCAACAGGATTCAGCTCTTGAACTTGCCAGGTCTCTGAGCCAGCCAAATTGAAGCTCAGATTCCTGGATCAACCTGAACAGGCTTTGACCAATAATATCAGCATCAGATCCTGTTCAGACTGATCTGGGTCTCTGAGCTAGACTCAGTAACTTCAAGATACAACCTTCGCTGTGACTGTTAGTTGTTATTTGGGCTTCTTTTGATTATATGTTTAGTCCTTTTCTGGAATAGTTCTAAGTGTTGTGGTCCGCCGGCGGCCTGCAGAGCTGGCACCAGAGTCAGACAGTGAGGAGGCTGGGGAGGAATATGGGCCAGTCCTGGAGTCTGGGGAAGGCTCAGACAAGGGCTCTGCATCGGAGGCAGAGATGGGGCCAGGGCCATCTGGGAATTATGTGCTGACTCCAGAGCCTCCAGAGTCTGACATCAGTGAAGCAGAGGAACAGGGGGAGCCTGTTCCCAGTGCATACATGCATAGAGCTGCCAGAAGGCAAGAACAGTTAAGACAAAAGGGGCAACTTGGGAGTAACGCTTGGAGATGATTGGCCCCTCCCATAAGACAGAAAGGTGGAGCACAGGAACATGAGCCTTTGCAAGAAGCAACTTTGTTCGTTCTGGTCGGTTTAAACTCTGAAGCTCCGTTTTGACTTTGTGCTCCGTTTGGCCTTGCAAAGCTAATTGGCAATTAGGTATTTGGCAGCATTTCAAGGAAGATAAAGATGGGTGCTTATCAACCTTATCCCGAAAGACTGTGGCAGATTTCTGGAAAACTATTCACAAACTGCTTGGGACTCATTAAGGGCTGTGAATGAACATAATTCACAGCCATCTCAATAAAAGAGGGTTTTGGGGACTAAAATTGTGATTTATGCTTTGTCAAGAAGCCTGGGTCAGAACATTAAGCCTGGTTTCAGCATTCACTGAACAAGGATTTAGTGATATTTTAGCTTAAAACAAACCTTCATTGGAATATCATCTTTTATGTATTCAGCTCCTTCTAATGTGAGTTCAGTGATCCTCTGGAATAGCACAAAACCTGTCTTCATCTCATGCTGAAATGGCCTTAGACCCAAGACCCAAAGAAATCAAGGATCGGCTAATAGACTTACTTTGAATGCATCCATACCTAACAGATGACTAAACCCACCCATGTTATGAAGAATAACTAGCAGATATTTTCCTACCAGCTGGCCATTGGTGAGAGAGGAGGGGGGCTTCATTAATTTCCTGCTCTTAACATGCCTTTCACTCTGTAGATAAGGATAGCAGTATCTGCCAGCCTCATGCCCGTCATAGGATAGGGATCACCAAGGGGGCAGCAAATGTTAGGTTTTATCGTTTTCTGCCAGCTCAAAGACTGATAGCACTTTTACTCAGCCACAAGGAAGTTTTTTGTGATAGGGAACTCAGAAATAAAAAGCCATTATTTAGTGGGGCAAAGCAACAGAAGAAATTTAAGAGGCTAAACAATAAGCAATAACATATATTCAAGAGACACAATTGCCGCGCCGAGGGGTTCTGTTTTTTTCACTGATGTGTTTTGTTAAATATACATTCTATCAGGGAGTACTGTGTCAAATCTTCAAGCTCTTTGGAGAAAAGGTAGATGATATAGAAAGACAGACAGAGCTTTCCAGACCAAGTAGAACTCTCGATTATGATCCCCAAAAGCTCTATAAAAAGCATTGCTTTGGAAATATATTTTGCTTGGAATATCATCTTTTCATATGCATGTTGAATTACCCGTTATTAATCTTATGGCAGTGGAGATTTTTCCTTTAGGTTTGATGGATAAGCAGCTGGATAAAAAAACATGGGACTTTCTTTTTGTATACGATCATTACAGCAAGGCTTTTGTATGCAAGGAGAATAGAAAGACTTGTAATGGGAATGGTGAAATTCATGGAACTGACCAAGATGGCAAAATTAGCTAACTTGGTTAAAGAAAAGATTTTGTCTAGCTTTGTTTCTAAGTGGAAATCACTATTGGTAGAAACCAAAAGAAATGTTGTATTATTGGGGGGAAGTGTTTCATGATTAGAATTGTTTCTCGCTAAAGAAATACTGTGTAATATTGAATTTTAGATCAAAATATTAATGCATTTTATATCTGTAACTGTAACTGAAGAAAGTGCCTATTCTCCTCTTCTTCTCTTTTATTTTTTCCCTTATTTCTTTGCATGAACCCCTCCCCTGTTTTTTCCTTTTAATTTTTTTTCTTTATATTTTATCTTAAATAGAAATGTAATAAAGCATATTTTAAAATATCAGTAATCTTATGATAAGGTTTGTATGTCTTTTAAAAAGTCTATATAAGAAATGGGCAGATTTGATTCAATACTGGTCACAATCAATTTTTAAAGACAGAACAGAGAACAGATTAACAAAGTTGGAAGGGACCTTATAGGTCATCTAGTCCAACCCCCCACTCAAGCAGGAAACCCTACATCATTTCTGACAAATGGCAGTCCAATCTTTTCTTGAAAGTCTCAAGTGATGAAGCTCCCATAAATTCCAGTCAAAAATAATGTATAGAGGGGAACTGTATCCCAAGATAACATCTTAGCAAACATGATATCTCTCGGTTTTTGTTTTTTGTTTTTTTAAAAAGGTCCAGAGCCAAGGTGGCACAGTGGTTAGGGTGCAGTACTGCAGCTACTTCAGCTGACTGAAGTAGTTCAGCAGATCAGCAGATCAAATCTCACTGGCTCAGGGTTGACTCAGCCTTCCATCCTTCCGAGGTGGGTAAAATGAGGACCCAGATTGTTGGGGGCAATATACTATTTAGTATACTGTCTTTGGTGTAAGCCGCCCAGAGTCCTCGGAGAGTGGGTGGCATAGAAATATGAATAATAAAATAATAAAATAAAATAAACTTATCTTGTTCTCTCCCAATCAGGGAGAGTTGTCAAAAATATTAGACTAAGGACCACTCTAAATATTGTAAACCAGTATAAAGCTATAGGGATAATTTGGGATATTCCATCCTTTTTTTTAAGTACTTTATAATTTAATTAAACACCAAGCACTAAGACATTGCCCACCAACAATTAGCAGTGTTACAGATATGTACTTATTACATAACTATTAAACGTGGCGTTTAGTAGCTAACTTTGTTATTAGAAAGAGATTAAAAGCCAATTTGAGAGGCATCATTTTTAAATGTCACCATACCAGTTTAACTAGATTTCTCGCTGTGCTTAATGCCAGTAGATTGCATTTAAAGTAATAAGCTGTCAGCTACAGCACCCATCGTCAGGCATGGAGGAGAATCCACATTCTGGTCATTGCAAGGTTTTTCTGCGCTCCTTTCACTCCTCTTCATTAAGAGGCTTACTTTATCTTATGCACATGGAGAAAAGATGTAAGATGTAGGTGCTGCTTATACCATAAAAAAAAGTAAACAGTGACTACAAAGTTTATGAATTTGCTAATCCGGTCATTATATAGCTCTTAGTAGAGCGTTGTGTTCCAGCTTCTTGGTACATTTAAGTTTAAGCCAATTCCAATTACCTGCTCCATGCCTCCTCATGCTTGGAGGGAGAGAAAAGAAAAATATCTGGGCCTTGCTTAAAGAGTTTCTTTCTTTCTTTCTTTCTTTCTTTCTTTCTTTCTTTCATCATGCTTTTACTTCTTTATTAAATTTATATGCTACCCACCTCACTAGCCAAAGCAACTCTGGATGGCTAATTTACACAATATGATTTGGAAAGCACTTGAAATGAAACCCAAAGGTATATCTTGTGCCAAACACTGATCCAGCTAAGGACTACATTGTTTGTAAACAAGTCTACTTATGTCTATAAATGTCCTCAACTGGACGATAACTCTCAGCAACAACTTAAGAAATACATTCTAGAAACGCTATGTAATGCTGTGAAGAATGTTCAGCTGACTTGGATACCCTTGTGGTGAGAATATCACAGTTTAAGTTTCCCATGTGGAACGCTATCTTCATGAAAAGCATTTTAAAAATGTTCCGTCCATCGTATCTGGAACAGCTCACAAATAGGATCCAACGAGGTAAAGAAGAAAAGTGAAAAACTGTAAAAATGGACGCTGTGAACCTTTTGAAAGTCATATATGAAATATCCAGCAGAAAACCTACCTATCTCTCATCAGCTGTGAAGGCTGTAAATGTGCCAGGTTTAGCATATGCCTCACTGAAGTTGTGAGTCTGACATTTGCTTCTGGGCATTTTAAAGAGCAAACAGACTAAATTTTATGCTCCCCTAGTGGAAAAGCTATATATTTAAGCATTATCATAATCACCTGCTTTTCCTAATGGTAAAAGCTAGGTCCTGATGAGGTTTTGTTGCTTTTTTGTAATGAGGCCCAGGAGAATTAGCATGTCTCCTGCTGGAGAGCACTTGATGCAGACAATCAAAAGTTTTAATGCCTCTCTCTAGTTATCTCCTTAGCAGAAGAAATGGCAGGTATCAAATGAGGAATCGTGTCAGTTGGATTCTACACATTCTGTAAATGGGGATGATCAACTCTAACTATAAATCCTGCTCAGAAGTATTTTTAATAGTCTTTTGAAATATCTAATAATTGTTTACCAAGATATAAACTGAGCACATCCGGAGAACCAGTCTACAAAATGTCTACTGCTCCCACAGCAGATCTCCAAGGAGACTGGCAGAACATTCAGTGGCTTAAAAAACCCTCTGACTCACTTCCTCCAATGATGTCACCTTTAGATAACAAAATAGGGAAAGAAAAGAAAGAGACATGTTTGTTTACCAAAATATTTCACCATGATCATTTATAGCACATGTAGTTTTCTTAACAAAGAGATACTTGCTGGCTTTTCTATTAAAACAATCATCAATTGCTTTGCAGGACAGGTGTCCATTAAACATCTCCTGGCCAACAAAGTACATTTATAATACAATGAGGTCTTTTAAGACTCTCTATACTGATTGGTCATATGGAAAAACACTTTTTAGAAAGTGGTCTGTGAGCATATTCTTCCTTCAGATAACAGCCCTGCAGTGTTTGAGAAATCTCCTTCTCATTTAACCAAGTAGAGTTCTGGACTTCTGCCCCAAAGGCCAAGCATGAATGCCTTGCTAATCTTATAATGGCAGGAAATAAAGTGAGAAGGATAATGGTAAAATAAACATCCTCATGGGATGAATTCATGGGATGAATTATTTTCTGCACATTTGGGCTCAAAAGCATTATCATGTAGGAGAGCAAGATTTCTCAGCTAAAGCAAATTAACTTCAGTATACATTTATTAATTGATTTATATTATTCAGTTGGAGGCAAGGAGACGCTCTCCCCATGTAGTGCACCTATGCTCAACTAATTCCATCCTACAACCAATTTTACCTGCTGCACTAGTCTTTTAGTGCCACAACGTGGCAAGCTGTGGTCTATCTGAACAGTGTGGTTTGATCTCTGAGAAGGAGGTAGCCAAATACTTATGCCTCAAATTTTAAAGCACGGTGTTAGTGTGACAAAATCCTTTCTCTCAAATATGCCTCTTTGGTTTATTGTTTGGGGATTCTAGATAATCCCAATGATAGGCCAAGCTGACATTGGATCGTTGTATCTAAGGGAAATGCTCGTGAAGGGTTACAAAGGCAGTGGTTGAAGGGCCAGCAGTGAGGAAACAAGGGAACAATAATTCCAGCAAAGGAAGCAGAGCTGGCTCTTGGGCTTGTTTATTGTTTCAAAGTTGATGTGTTGTCTCTCATGTACTATCTCCTTTCCCCCAGTCTCCACCCCATTAATTATACAAGGGAAGTTCTGCTTCCTGTGTGGACCCCCTGGGTATTCTCCTATTGTTCACAGAGTTGACACCAAAATTGTAAAAGAGACTGTTCATTTAAGCATCTGTAAAAAAAATGTGCCAGAGATTTCACTATTCAAGCACTATGAATAGAACAGCAAATGACAATATAAACACAAGCAGATTTCTACCCTTTTGTTGTTGTCCTCTTGAGCCCCATTGATAACATGGATACGTTCTCGTGGCAACAGCAAGGGAAAGGTTCTCATTCTTGTTTTCTTCAGGATGGCTTTTGGATTTCCCAGTTTAGCTTACAGCCCAAGTATTATATAATAGTCATTATCCAAGTCTAGTTCAGCTCAATTTCCAACCTCAAAATGAGGTCAATCAAGTACTGCCAAATCCTTGGAATTATAGTAATTATAATGATATATTAATTTGCTATCCTACATTTTCTCAAGGAGCTCAATGAGGTTTGCATGTCTCCTTGTGGGTTGTTTTTTTCAGCAACAACCAGTTGAAGTAATGGAGTTGACATATAATGACTGCCCAGAGTGTTTCTGTGGCTGAGAGTAGACCTTAAGCTAAGTCTCCTGTTTTAGTCCACTGCCTTAATCCTTAACTTTAACAAAAAGAGACCAAGAAGGAATTTGGTCCAGGGGTGAAATCCAGCAGGTTCTAACAGGTTCTGGAGAACCTGTAGTGGAAATTTTAAGTAGTTTGGAGAACCAGCAAGTACCATCTCTGACTGACCCCAGAGTGGGGTGGGAATGGAGATTTTGCAATATCCTTCCCCTGCCATGCCCACCAAGCCACACCCACAGAACTGGTAGGGAAAATTTTTGGATTTCACCCCTGATTTGGTCTACCAGTTCTAATAATACTCCTAATATTACTACTATTTATAGAGACTGATTCATTCTGGACTAGTCAAACTGAAAAGGATTTAGGAATGATGGAAGATCTCGAGCAATCATAATCCTGTGAAGAAACACGCATAAACAAAAGATAAAATGGTCTTATAAAGTTTTCAGCTAACAATTGTGGCTCTTCCTACAGAAAACAGGAATGCATTTTAAAGAATAGCAAAGCATTTATTTAAATGTTAGGGAGAGTAACCTCATTCTTCATACATGCATTGGAATGATAACAGTTAAGAATCATTGAACAAGCTAAAAAAAATTCATCTCTATGTTGACAACGTTGAGGTGTTCGACTCGATATAAGCAATAGCAATAGCATCAATAAGCATCAATAAGCAATAGCAATAGCAATAGCATCAAAATACATCCCCTTCAATCTATTTCCTGCTTGATATTATCTCCAAAGAATAAATATCATAATGCTGCTTTTAGTCACTTCAGTTTACTTATTTGTCTGTAACACACAAATTATTCTTCAGCATTTGTCAGTATTTAAGTTCATCTTTCACAAAGGGGAGAAAATAGAGTCCACAAGATCAATTTGTTAGGTTTTTTTAGAACTTATATCTACTCTTTCTCTATTTTTGCACCCTCTACCAAAATGAAGAATATTTGGAATCTGAAACCTTGCACGTTTTTATAAAAAAATTTGGACCTCACCGTGTTCTTGTTTACCTATGGATCTATGAAAGTATTTTGTTATAGATTAAAATGGTTTTCTTGGCTTTTCATGGCAGAGGTAAGAGGCTACATTTAAGATGTTTTTGATCTGATCCGGCAAATATTTTTAATTTTGGTTTTATTTATTTATTTATTTTACATTCTCCAATTTTGGAAGCCAGGATCACCATTTTAGATTTACTTCTCATTTTCCAGAACCATCACTGCCATCAAGTTCTGGTTTTGCCCTCAGCACTATAGATAATATTCTGTGCCAAGTTAAATGGACACTAATAGGAAAACAGAGCACCTAACATTCTGGCATCTATCACTTTGGGCTGACATGTTTAGGCTGCCAATAGTTGTAGTCTAGTAACTCACTGTATTGGGAATCGCAGGTTTCTCATTGCTTTCCTAATTTTCCCATGTTCTCTTATCTTTGTTACCAGAAAGAAGGCTGAGAGAGAGAGAACCTCATTTTTTGGTATCTGTTTGCATTTCAATAAATTCCTTACCATGAAGAACAGGGTCTTGACCCAAAGTTGGAAATCTAACACTTCAGTAAAAACTTTACTAAAGGATCTAAGGTGGTTGAACGCTGCTTTATTTAGTTTATACATAGGCGGGATCTTTAGTTTACACAGCTGCATCCCTCTTCCTTAGTGAAATTATACATGCCAAATATTTCCCAGGCATCCTGGGCCATGCTTGTGCACACATGACCCCCTTCCTCCCTCTGTCCAAGTCATTCTATATTTTGCTACCTCTTCGTTCTCATGCAAAACAAAACAAAAAGCTTTAATTACTTCAGTTTTTATTTAGAATTCTATTTGGACCTTTTAGCAGACAGCTACTAAGACTTTTCCAATGTCCCCAGTTTGCTTCATTCCTAACTCTTTCTAAATGTTTTTTCTGCATTTCTTGAACTCTCAGATATAATTTATTCTCATTATTTCTTAGAAAAGAACTCTATGTCTCTGTTATATTCAAGGTCCAGTTTTATTGTTTGCTAAATAATAATAATTTAAACGACACTATCTGCCTATCCCAAGTCCTTGGTAAGGAATCAATAGGTGGACAAAATGTCAAATCCAGTCTAAACATCTGGCCAATTGTGCAACCAACCATAATATTAATTTATTAAACTAGTATTCCACCCAACTCCTAATGACTTTAATTGGCTTTATAAGTAGAGCTATAGATTGTCCTTTATCCACCACCAGATAACAAGAAAGAGGAGTGGGTTCTTATAGCTTTTTTGTGTGTGTGTGCTGATGTCTAGTAGTTCTCCAGATTTTTGCACCCCATATATGGAACCCCTAACTTTTGTTGCTGCCCAGACTTACCTGAACTCTAAAGCTGAGAAGTATGAATGTTTCTTTGGGGAAAGCTACATATAGTAGGTTCCTTCAGTACTGGACTTATGTAGAATTATAAGCAAGATCAGGTAGAATAAGTAGGTGCACATATTCGAATAAGCATCTGAAGTGTGCTACCAAAAATATAAGTGATCTAACCATATGAACATGTGAAGTTATGAAACATACTCAAATTCTCCATTTATACAAATAAACCTTTCCCTTTTTATAAAACTAAACCTTTTCAGTGATAAAAGTTTCTCCATTTTATATTTTATTCCATTTCTCTATTTTATATTAGTCATACCACAATCAGTCAATTAATATCTTAGACATTCCACAGGTGTAAAAAACAAACTCTGAATATTATAAGCCCAGAATGAAGACATACTAGTTTTATTTACAGAAGTATTTTATTTATTTATTACATTCATATTTTGTATCCTTTATCAAATCAGTATTTTTAAAATATATGGTTATTTTTCCTGAGAAGATTGCTTAAACAGAGTTCAAAATAGTAACTGAATAATTGCAAAACATCTCTGATTTCATTTTTGCCCGCCCAGTATTGTCAACACAAAACTAAAGAAAGGAATTTTAGAATGTCAAGAATAATATGTTTTGGAGAACACTTAACTTGGCTCACCCAAACTGTTTATGAGAGCCTGTTCAAGTACTTGGAGAGAGTTTAAGTTTAAACAGATGTCCTTGGCCAAGTAATTGAAAAAATAAACAGATAATTGACAATTATTGACAATTTCATATAATAATGGTGTTTAAATTGGAGCCATGGGAGAATGTTTAACAGTGGTAACTATAAATAGAATATTCAATTGTCATAGTGGACCAGAGACTCAGAAATTAAAGCTAAGAAGCACTAAAGACAGCAAATTTCTGATCTACCATGACTATGCAGGAAAAGCAAATGTCTAAGAGTAAAAATGAGAGACTACTGTATGTATGTTGTATTGATTTCTTTGGGAGATGACATAGACTTTGTATAGAATGAATGAATGAATGAATGAATGAATGAATGAATGAATGAATGAATAAATGAATGAATGAATGAATGAATAAACTGGATTTTGTCAGCATGGTCTACAGAGCCTGAAAGAATGCAGCAAACCTTCAGAACAAACCACTAAAGGACAGAATGAAGGGGATCTATTTCAATTTGCTAGAATGAAACAGTCTAGACAAATTTTGAATATCCATACCATGGCATCCTGATCTCATCAGCAAGATGTCATTTCTATAGCAAGTCCATATGACTCCATGATGTAGTTTTCAGTAAAGTATATTATGTAAGCATATTTACAGTCTATGTTGTAATGCACTTGAACCTGTGTAATGATGGAAGTGACATTAGTGACAAGGACCCAAGAGTTTCACATTTTCATTTATACCTATAATATTATAGATTTATCTATAAAAACACATCAGTCAGCCATCATATGTGGATATTAAACAAAGGTTAAAGCTTAAAGGATAACAATAAATATTCAGGAATCTGAGGCCAACCAATGAGTTCTGTAATTTGGTTTCTATCATAAAATTAACCAAGAAAGTAAATGACCAGAAACAGAATGAAAATAATTTCAGAGTAAAAAGGGTTTTTTTTTAGTGCTTCTATCTTTACCAAGCCATCCTAAATGCATGTACAGCATTCTCTTTTACATATTGGCTAATATCCACCTGTCCCATCTAGTTACAAAGCAGTTAGAAAGCTTTGTAGTTCCTTTATTTAAGGTCAAATTGAAGCAGCTAGGTAAAGAAAATGGGAGCTGTTAAAAGGTCACAGATAAGAAAAAAAAATCTCACAAGTCCTATACCTTAAATGATGCAGTGGTTAGAGTGCAGTACTGCAGGCTACCTCTGTTGATTGCCTGCTGCCTGCAATTTGGCAGTTCAAATCTCACCAGGCTCAAGGTGGACTCAGCTTTCCATCCTTCCGAGATCGGTAAAATGAGGACCCAGATTGTTGAGGCCAGTAAGCTGACTCTGTAAACTACTTAGAGAGGGCTGTAAAGCACTATAAAGTGATATACAAGTCCAAGTGCTCAGGGCTATTGCTATGTTTCTGGTAAGAAATTGCAAGGCGATGCAAAGGACAGTGTTCCTCTATTTTAATGGATTTATAAAAAAAGAAATTTTGACAGGAGCTGCTTGTTGATAACCATAATTATCATGTGTAGTAATCCAAAGGTTGAAAGTTTAATAAGTGGTATATATTATTAATTAAATATACTGCCTTTTCTTATATTTTTCTGAGAAAAGGATACAGAAAGACTTCAATCTATTTCTAAATAAATTTGGAAGATTAGTAAGGTAATACATATAAGTCCCTTGAACTTCTTTCACTGTGAAAAGTCAAGCTGCAACTGGGTTCCAGACCTACTGTCTGCTTCCACCAACGCTAGCATTGCTTTTTAAAATCTCAAAGTGGTTTAAAAGGTAAAGGTGGTCACTTTAGATTTCTTAAATTAAGAGTCTCACATTATTCCCAAGGAACTAGAGCTTTTAATATTTTAAGGATGTTATTAGGAATTCGCAATCAAACAAGGAGCAATGTTAAGCGCCAGGAAATCAGGAGATTTAAGCAGTTCAAATGAGTATAAAGATTTATTGCAAGCTTAAGCTCTCTACAAGAATCTGATCAACTAGCGGCCAGGGGCAATGCATGAGAAATAAGAGAGGCAGTCAATGTGGGCTGGACTTAGATCTCTTGTGGGTGTGCAGGGACTCATGACTTATGATGTGTTTGACCCAGGAGTGAAATGCTCCCGGTTCGGACCGGATCACCCGATCCGGTAGCAATGGAGGCCGGTGGTTCGGAGAACCAGTAGCAAAAATCCCTGCATCCCTCCCCATGCCCAGCTGAGCCGCACGATCATCAGAGGCTTTTTTTTTTTACTTTTAAACGCATTTTTTCTACAACCTCTTCTGATGAAAAAATGCTTTTTTTAAAAAATTTGATTTATATGCCGCCCTTCTCCAGAGACTCAGGGCGGCTTATAATGCGTTAAGCAATAGCCTTCATACTTTTGTATATTTATACAAAGTCATCTTATTGCCCCCATAATCTGGGTCCTCATTTTACCTACCTTAGAAAGGATGGAAGGCTGAGTCAACCTTGAGCCTAGTGAGATTCGAACTTGCAGTAATTGCAGGCAGAAGATGTAAGTGGATATTAATTAGTCTGCTGAGCCACCAGAGCTGGCTTTTTAAAAGTAAAAAAAAAAAGCCTCTGATGATTGTGCGGCTCAGCTGGGATCATCAGAGGCTTTTCAAAGCATTTTTTTCTGTAACCTCTTGGCCAAAGAGGTGGTAAAAAAAATGCTTTGAAAAGTCTCTGACGATCCCAGCTGAGTTCCTGATTGGCAGAGAGGCTTTTCAAAGCATTAGAAAAAATGCTTTGAAAAGTTAAAAAAAAAAAAAAGTTGGCCACGCCCACTCAGTCACATTACCCCCCACCACCACCAAGCCACGCCCACAGAACCAGTAGTAACAGATTTTACATTTCACCCCTGGTTTGACCCCTCCCTCAGGCTCAGTCTGGTCATCTCTTACAAGCAATGTGTATTAGCGTTCTGCTGAAAAATATGTGCCTTTTCGATACAATTTTGATTCTCACTCTCAGCTAGCTCAGCTCTGCAGCAACTTCCATCATGCTTGAGTCCTTGTTTCTTTTCAGTCATTTGATTTGGGATGATTAAGCCTGCCATACCAAAAGAAATGGATTTTGTCAGAATCAGAAGTCAGTATGGAAGATGACCTCTACATTTCTCAGTGTTTGCTATGAAGCTTTTTTAAAAAAAGGAGGATAGAGGCAGTTCCTCTTGGCTCACTTTGTCAACGCTAGAAATATGCTGTTCATATAGCCTGAAATGTGTGCTCTGTGTGGAAGAAAAGAGAGTAAAGCATAAACAACAGTACAACTCTGTGCTGTCCTTAATTCAAAAGTAATAGGTCATTCTCCTTTGCTATGTGTAAAGAGGCGACTAGCTAAAGAACAGCTTAGTGATTGCTTTCTACCCAGTGGTCATTGTCAACTATTCCTCTTTCTTTTTCTTTAATGTTAATAAATTATATTTACTATCTTGGTCTCCAAATCTTTTTATTTAGTTAGTTGATTTATATGATAAAGAGTGAGCCTTAAATAAACTTAAAACTGGGAAAATATTTGAAAAACCAAGTAACACAGATTAAAACACTACAGGAAAATCAAAGCTAAAACATAATATATTCCAATTCAAAGTCATTTCTGGATGGATTAATCCAAAACTTTGGTTTACTGCCCAAACCTGATTTTCAATGTGTAGAGAAAATAAATGTCGCAAATAAAATGGAGGCTACAGCCATTCCCCCATCCCCCCCAGTCCTGTTTTTGTACATGACCAGGATCAAACCGAGTTTTATTCTTTGCCTAATCTTATCAGTCCCAAATTAACATCCTAGACAAACCCCCTTCAAACCCCCATTTAAACCAAAAAGTAGAAACCGTCTCACCACCTTACAGTTCAGACCTACCAAGGTATTCACAACATAGAGAAATTCCAGCATTTCATTATCAATCAATTTATCTCAACATTCCACCTCTTAAGAATGGATTTCTCCAACTCTGCTGCTTTCCTGAAAGAGTCACTTTGTCAAACAGTAGAGATAACCCAAGTACATGGACAAGACCTAACTGGCTTCCACAAAACTTGGCAGCAAATCACTTCACTAGGTTTCCCCTTCTATAAAGACCTTTGCTTTCCCATTGTTCAGGGCCCTTCCAAAGTAGGCATCCAACAACCATTGCAATAAACATGGTTCTTCTGTTCAGTAGAGTGTCTGTACTTCTGAATTGTCCATGAAATTCAAGCCCTTCTGTTAGGGCAGCATGGTTGAAGCCCTCAAATCTCACAAGGAATGTTATTTCAAGGGGCAGGCACTGTAATAGAGAGAACTTACTTTCTAGGTCCTACCCTGTTTACCCCAAAATAAGACATCCCCTGATAATAAGCCCAATTGGACTTTTGAGCACATGGCAATAAGGCCAAGCACTTATTTCAGGGTTCAAAAAAATATAAGACAGGGTCTTATTTTTGGGGAAACATGGTACTAAATGATATTGTTTCATGGAATGGATCTGAAGCATGCTCACCGTACGAGATCATATGGGATAAGAGCAGCGGTTGAATTCAAAAATTTTTACTACCGAAATTTTTTGTGGGTGTCGCTTAGTGGGCATAGCAGGGGAAGGATACTGAAAAATCTCCATTCCCACCCCACTCCAGGGGAAGGATACTGCAAAATCCCCATTCCCTCCCCACTCCTGGAGGAAGGATATTGCAAAATCTCCATTCCCACCCCAATCTGGGGCCAGCCAGAGGTGGTATTTGCCGCTACTCAAAATTTCCGCTACTGGTTCTCCAGAACCTGTCAGAACCTGCTGAATTTCACCCCTGGATAAGAGCACATTGGTGTAGGAGGTATGGCAAACAAATCAGCGCTGAGCCATGAAAGGCTTTGTAGGTGATGAGAACCCTATATGGAATCATGTGATGTTACATGGGTGTGCTGTGAAGCACCTATAGCTACTCACACTGCTGAATTCTAGACAGCTGCAGTTTCTAGAAGGTCTTCAAGGACAATCTCATACAAAGCAGGTTGCAATACTCTAAATGTGATTATTTCCAACTATTTTCTCAACAACTAAAAAAACAGCCAGCATGAATCTCCAAGAAGATTTTTGAGACCAGGGTAAACAGATTAAGATGAAGCAGTAAGATGTCATTGGGTTTTAGCCCAAGGTTCAACAGAAAAGAAAAAAAGAAAACTAGTCCAAATGATTATAGAGTGACATGGGAATATATGTACTGATTAGAACTGCTCCAGCACATGTTTATAAGCCTGACAAATCTGGATCCATGTTCTCATAGCCAGAAATGTGGATTATGCTTTGGATTATGATCAAAGGAGTTCCAAACCAACTGAGAAGGTCAAAAGGAGAACAGAGTTTCCACTTTCCAGCATAGTTTGTATTCAGGTTTCATTCATGAATGTTCCAAATATGTTTGACCTCTTAGTACACTCCAATGTCTTTTCACTTAGAAAACAAAATGTCCCATGCAGCTTCATGGGACATTTATGTCCCATGCTAGGCAGATATGAATTTGCTGTTTGAGTACCATGTGCTTAAGTTCTGTCCATGGAAAATACTATGTAACCCTCGGGGAGTAAAAACAGAAGAGACACACATAAAAACAACAGAGGGATGAAAACAGGAATTCGAGTTATTTCAATTAATTTGAGTACAGAAGCTCTTTTGGGAACCACTCTTGTTAAAACTACTGAACTAGAATGCAGTGTCTCAAGGGCTCAGTTGCACATTAAAATATCTGCTACACAGTAAAGGACTCTTTTTCCTTTGCAAGTAATTTATTCCCAGAAATGCACTGCTGCTACAGGTGCTTTTAGTTGCCAACAGGAATTTAAACTGACGCATTTGATAAAAATATGTGGATGCATTTCATCAGAGGGAATACGTACATGCCTATAAACATAGGCATTGAGACTAAGAGAGGCCATTCTGACCTCAAACATGCACCAATTAATAAAACAGAAACATATAAAAAAGATTAAGAAATGCCAGAGATGAGCATTTTTATTATTATTTTCATCTCTACCTAGTTATGTAACTCATTATTAGCACTACAATAGAACACACACACACACACACACACACACACACACAGAGGGGGGAGGGAGGGGGGAGAGGGAGGGAGAGAGGGGTATTGGTTTACTTGGATCCCTGTATTTAGAGCTCAAGGCATATCACCATAGAATGGAAAGCATTGGAAGTTTTAAAGTATGGGGCAGACAATTTGGGCCTTCCAAATATCATTAGACTTCCATTTTTATCTGTCTACTTCTATCAGTCTGAGCCAGCATAACTGATAGTAGAAGATTCCAGAAACTATTTTTAAAAAACTTGGAGGGCACTAAAAACAGGACATATTTCCCCAAGATATATTTCACTTGCCCTGGTTGGTTTTGTTCCTAGTATAGGATGACAGAACCTGTGGTTCTTCAGAAATACCAGTAGAAGAGAGTATCTGTTGCTCAGGGTTGAATGATGGGGTTCTTGGTGCTCTCTGAGCTTTGTTGTCTGCTAGAAGATGTTTCATTACCCAGCTAGGTAACATCATTGGTGTGAGTGTGGGATTTGCTGCCTGCTTTTATATATACCCGTAGTACCTTGCCATGCCAGTTTTGGTAGGAGTATAGTTTCCTCCTTGGTGGTAGTTAGAGTTACTCTAGTGTTTTCTCTCTATTGTGTGCCTGGTTTTGTCTTCACTTCAGAAGTTTCTGAACTACAACTTTCATCATTGACAATGCTGGCTGGCACTCAGCAATACTTGAGATGGATGCACGTTGTCCTATTCTGCCTTAAAGGAGCCTTTCATTCCTTAGAAAATAACTCCCTTTTAAAAAAGAAAGTAAAAAACATAGACCCTTGGCAACTTCATGGACATATCCATGGTTTTTAGCAATGAAAAGAAATGGTTTGCTATTGCTTTCTTTCAATATACTATTTCAACTTCTCATTTAGATCTACTATCTACTATTCCTAAATAGTCTCCCTATGTCTCAAAAGATCACATGCAAAAGATTTTATCTAACTGCCATAAATTGTAGATTACTGCAGGGTTTTCAGAAAGAAAACAACCCTCAAAACTGACTTACTTTCTTTTAGCTGTTTAGATTTGATTGCTAAAGGACTAAGCTTCTACACATTAAGCTTATTTCTATGTCAACATTTCTAAGATTGCTCTGTAAGATTCAGCTCAATTAATTAAACACTGCATTCTATTCAAAGCCTCAGCTGAACATGTCATCCGCTCTAAAAACTGGGGGGGGGGGGAAGGGTTGCGAATCGTGCTTAATTGAACTAATCATAGGTCTAGAAACAATATGTGCATTCTTACAATAATTCAAACATTTAACGGCAACGTAATTTGCATTGCCACAGTTGTATCTTCTTTCACAGTGGACCATCTGCATTTTATCAATATTTCAACCCTTTAATGCCAAATGTTCATTTTTACAAGCAAATTGAAAGGTGTCAGAATAAATTTGCCCGCTGTGTCTAAATGGACTTTATAAAGTCTGCCTTCATTTTTAACCCTTTTATAGCTCATCTTTCTTGAAAGAGAAATACAGAATGGCCAAACTAGAAAGCATGATGAACAGTATAGCTACAATCTTTGATTCAGATGGGCAACTGACAATGGCCATATACGCTCAACTGGCTGCAGCCTTCTTCACTATATTTTCCCAGTGTTTTTGGGCTACCATTCCCATCAACTCTTCCTATTGACTACACTGAATAAGGCAGATGACAGTTATAATCCAAAACACCTGGAGCACACAATGAAAGGGAAAGCCACATAAATAAACTATGATTTGGCACAACACGGTATGATACAGGGTCTCCTGCTTGAGCAGGGGTCAGATTAGAAGACCTCCAAAGTCCCTTTCAATTTTGTTATTCTGTTATTCTCCCATCTTCTGGAAATAATTTTTGCTCAACTGTAGTTAACAGTAACTAAGAGGAATTTTTTCAAGCCACTTTCAGAAAACACCCCCTAAAGTACTCTAATAAATACTAATCACAAGGATTGAGGAACCATGGATAATTATAAGTGAATGCTTCTGAATCCTTCCTCTAGTCAAACCAAGAGGATTATCTTGGTTGTTCCTCTTGAAGACAGCCTGGGCTTTAGTATTATGTGCAGAAATCTCAACCTGGAGCAATGTCTCTACAAGGAGATGGGGTTTTTTGAAAAGAAAAGCAAAACAATTTTTTTTTTTTCATGGAAGCTGATCAAAATTTGGGGAGGAAGGAATGCAGCCAAGAATCTGTCTTGTGGGTTTCATACAGGCTTAATTAAGGCCCACTATTTTAACTCCTAATCAATGCTTGGAGCAACAACATAATGTTGTTTCTTTGACACAAAGCCTTCCCTCTGCATGCTTGACTTCCAACCTCCAGAGCCTTGAGCAAAAATCTAAAAGGTCAGTTGCCAAACTCTAGAGATCAGAGAAGCTAATCTCTAGGTTTGCTGGAGCAATTGGGCTGTTAATTTTGCTGGGCGATATAGTAACTGATGTTTTACAATTAATTTTTCTTTCACTTGCTAAGCTTTGCTGGGGGATTTTATTTTACAAAATCTATAAGTGGGGAACATTGGCGTTTCCTTTTGTACTACAGACATGGAGGAATTAAAGGATTCAAGATTGCAAAGCTTTTCATGAATAATTTAAGAAGCCCTTGTCCCATTCACTTTGTTTGGGGTAGAACAGACAGCTGTGCAACACCAAATAACTACACAGTGATCTTCATATACGGGACAGAGAGTTACCTTTAGCCTCCAACCACATTATTAACCTATTTATGAGCTTTCCTGTTGAGGTTCTATGTTTACTGGAGGACAGCGTCTCTCAAAATGACTGTAGAGGAACCAGATAGCAATACTACTTAGACTTATATACTGCTTCATCATGCTTTACAGCCCTCTCTAATTGGTTTACGGAGTCATCTTATTGCCCCCAACAATCTGGGTCCTCATTTTACTGACCTTGAATAGATGGAAGGTTGAGTCAACCTTAAACCAGTGAGGATTAAGTGGGAGGCAGTGAGTTTAGTTAGCTGAATTGTAACCACTGTGTCACAACTGCACTTACTCAGATAGCTATGGGATACAGACTATAGTCCATCCAGAATCAGTAGCAGCTTGGAGGCCTATACATTTAATAAATTTAATAAACTATTATTTGTTATTATTATTATTATGGTTGATTTCACAGTCAGCCAGATGTCTAGATTGGGTTTGGAATTTTGATCCACTTAACATAGGGGTATCAAACTCAAGGCCCGGGGGCCAGATCCGGCCCATAGGGTGCTTAGATCTGGCCCACAGGGCCACCCTGGAAACAGCAAAGGACCGGCCCATGATGCTTCTGCCAGTGAAAATGGAGCTTGCAAGGACCGTGCGCAGTCTTCCCGAGCTCTGTTTTCACTGGCAGAGGGTTGCAGGAGGCTGCCATAGCCAAAAACAGAGCTTGGGAGCCCTTTTTTGCTGGCAGAATGCTCATGCTCCCCCAACACAAGTGACATCGAGTCCACCCTGGCCACGCCCATTCCAGCCCCTCAAGATCAAACACAACTCTGATGCAGCCCTCAATGAAATTGAGTTTGACACCCCTGACTTAACAAGTCCTTCCCAAGGACCTGAGATAGGCAGATGTTGTTATTTGATTATGGTGTTATTTTGTTTGGGTAACCTACACTTAGAATCACAATTTAAGACTGATGGAAACTTAATTCAAGTCCTAACCAAGGACTAAAAATTATTAAGGTAGCATCCAAGAATATAGACAGTTCCAAGAAGGATGTGGGGTTTTGTTTGTTTGTTTTTTAAAAGTAGGGTTTTCAGGTCTGATAGATTCAATATTTTGAGATATCCTTTAGTTATCATTCTGAAAGCTGCAATCATGATTGGTATAACATCAGGTATTCTATTGCTGTTATTTAAATGTTAAGTAAGCTCAAAAGTAAGCACTGATAAGAAGTGGCAAGGAGTGTGGGTGTGTATAATTTTTATAAGAAGAAAAATTTACGGAAGGGAAGGGAAGAGAGAGAAAGAGAGAGAGAGAGAAAGAAAGAAAGAAAGAAAAAGAAAGAGAAAAAAATAAAAAAGAGAAAGAAGAGAAAAAGAGTGATGTCTAAAGAAGCAACTTCCAATCTTCTTCACAGCAGTTACAGACAGTAATTGCCATCTGCACCCTCCCAAATTACACATCATGGGTCCCTTCTTCCCATAAACAAACCTTTTTAATCAATAAATCCTGAAATGACCAATTTTTATCCATTTTTAGCACACACACAAAAATCTATAGAGTGTTTCCAGTCTTTTATAGAAGTAATTATTGTTCCCTCTTTAATCAAACAAGTCATTTTAATCTTTCTGTAAGCTCTGCCATTTTCACAATCCATTCTTCCTTTTCATTGACAGAACAGGATAGGTTTCTATTCAGCATGCTTTTGATAGGGGGCTCAGACAGGAGATACAAAATGAGACCCATGCATAATATTGGCTTCATAGTACTCCTGATTTAATAAATACATTGTGTATCCCCATTCTTCCTATGCCTTCTCAATACACTATGCAATCTTGCAAGCTAGTCTGAAACTATCAGAAAGCATTTAACCTTGAACTTTTAGAGCAAGATATACTGTACAATTTTATTTTCAGGGTGAGGATCATTGAACTTTTCATGATGACCCAAAGGCTGCATTACCAAATGCGGCTCATTAAATCAAAAATAAATTTAAATGGGGCTACCTGAGATATTTACTTAATATATAGTATATTACATAATTTTCCTTATTATTTACTGAGACAGGTGTTAATTTATTCTCTCAATATCATCTGGCCTTTGATACCTTTAAAATCAATCAATTCATCTTTCCAGATAAAATGATAACATAAGTAAAATGCCCACTATCCATTTTTTGGCACCTTTACTGACTAACTTGATGAATAGCCATTGTTTACCTGATTGTGAACACCAGAGCATATGCCAAAAAACGGTAATAGTACTCAATCAGAGGTGAGGACACAAAACAAAGGTAAAGGAATGAAGAATGAAAGGATGAAGCAAACAAAGGAAAAGAACTCTGAATTCTTTGGAGATGTTGATGGAATGTGTCGTGGGGAAGAGTTTTGGCAACACAGAGCTTTCCAAGAGAGATGCCCAGATTAAAGAGGTGCAGGATATCCACAACCCAGAATCTCTAAGAATGTATCTAGTAGGTTCAAAGATTACACCTTTAGTTTGGCAAGATTCTGTCCATTAGGTAGAAGCAAATAAAGGATTGAATTTGATTGGATTTTGCTGTGTGGTCTCCAGGCTTGTGAATTTTGCTGTGTGGTCTCCAGGTTGCAAACCAAAAAAATCACAGGGGGGGAAATGACAGATAGTAAAGGAGAAGCCAAAAGATCTTTGATAACTCTTTTTTTTTTCTTTCTAAACCAGCAGTCACCAAACCAGTGGCCCGTGCACCACTGGTGGTCTGTGAGAAAATTTTGGAGATCCATAGAAAAATTATTTGCACTTTTTATATTGCACTAAATACTATTTATCTTTTTTAAAAAAAAATCATATTAGTGGTCTGTGGGATTTAAAATTATGAATTTAGTGGTCCCTGAGGTCCGAAAGGTTGGTGACCCCTGTTCTAAACCAAAGCAGTCTCCTCATCCTACTGGTATTCCTATTCTCCCATCTACAAGCAAAGGAGGAAGAGGAAGAGAATGGCTGCTGTAATGTCATGGCAAGTTCAAACTGACCCTCATAGAGAAGAAAGGGCAATGTGGAATTCTAAGCAGCAGTCATTTTAGCAGCAGGAGAACCTGTGAATCCTTGTATGGATGAGTGTCTTTCTTGCTGTAATAATTTAAGAAGTAAACTCAAAGGGAAGCCCACACAATCCATAAATTGTGCATCTCAATTTCAGAGAAAGTATTCTGCTACTCAGTCTATAGCAGACATGCAGCATGTCCACCCCCCCCAAAAAAAAAAACTTACCAAAATTTCTGATATTAGAAATGTTTTGATATGTTGAGTCAAAGTAGTATTTATATCAAGGAAAAACATATTCAACATTTCCTTTGATAATCCATGAACTGCAACATTAGCTCAAAACAGTCTTTAAAAATAACTTACGGTAGCAATCCAGCTAATTAAAAGTTAAGTCCACTTAACTCCCATTCATTTTAACAGAGATGATTTAATTTTACTATTGAAACCAATGAGGTATAAAAATGTTCAACTTTTGCTGGATCATGACCATTTTTAAAGTAACCCTGCCAATTGGAAGTCATCCTGCAATTAGAACAAATTCGTTTTACACAAAATAATTCAGTCATGTATAATTAAAACTTGGACTGGAGTGGTAATTAATGGTGTGCTTGGCACAAGTGTGACACACAGAGCAAGTGGTGCATTTGGAGATGACTGAACACCGTATGCCACTATAAAAGGGGTGGGGGGGGGAAACCACAATGCAGACAACATGAACAATTTATGTTGAAATTGTGAAACAAGATTCTTGCAACTGCCTGGGGACAAAAAAGGAGGACTATAGATTCCAGAGACTCTAAGGAGCCAAGTTTATCTATGTATGATGTCCAAAAGACTGTACAATATATATATAATAAATCCAGTTAAAATTATATTGTTTTCCTTTGGTTACTCTTTTTTTCCAGTGCCAGTTTAATATGTCAGGTTATGGCACTTCTTGGCAGAGATACTGAGAAGAAAAAAATTGTCATTTGGTGTTAAATATCTTCTTTTTAATTAGATGAGTACTGAGGATTTTTAAAAAATATTTTAAAGGCAAAATAATGTCCCACTGTATTCAACATTGTGAAAAATGTATTTGTTTCAGCGATGTAGGCATGAACCGAATGATCTTATAACCAGATTTAGTTGCTTAGTTCAGTGTTTTTCAACCTTGACCTCTTTAAGATGTGTGGACTTCAACTCCCAGAATTCTCCAAGTCAGTTAGCTGAGGAATTCTAGGAGCTGAAATCCCCACATCTTAAGCTGGCCAAGTCTGAGAAACACTGGCTTAGCTAATGCATTCATTCCAGCGATTCTGATAGGAACTCCTGGACCACAAGACAAATCAACCCTATTAGGCCTCTCTATCTAAACCCTAGGGACCTCTGGCCAAATCCCAAGTTAGAATTCATCCTTCTAGAAAGAACCAGGTGAAGAGAGAGTACTTTGAATAGTCATTTCAGGGGGCTCTGGTACCCACATTTTTCACCTTAGAAATAATGATAGAGAATGAAGCCACTTTACAAGAAATGTGTTTCAGTTACATTTCATGACCTGGTTTCCTAATATGGTATCCATTGGGACCAATATGTTCACTGATAATCCCCTTGAGATACTGAGGCTTCTTGCCTCACCTGTTTTTTTTTTAAAAAGATTTTGTCCATAAAGAAGTGAGAAACTAGCAAAGAAAGTTCCACTCTGAAAATGAATCTTTATTTCCAAAGGTGTCTCTGGCCTTCAGACTAAACCCATCAATATCCCTAGAAATTAAAATTATATTTATTATAACCATTTATATGGGGCCCCAACTCGCATTTGCAACCATGAGGGTGCTAACATAGGATTATGATGTGTAACTGTAGCCATGTGTTTTGGTTGTGTATAGTCTTACTCAGGAAAAAAAAAACCCAAAATAAGTTGAAAAAGTACCATGAATCCATTTTGAGAAATTCAGAGTGGTCTCAAGTTTCACCAGTGTGCCTATTGCTCCAAATTGTCCAGTGTTGCAGTCTTCCCTTACTTTTCCCAGGTATAAAGGAAGGTTGCCCTAGAGCTGCATCAATATTTGAGGGAGCAATGGTGGCTCTAATCCCTGTTTACAAATGTAGTCTAGTGCCTGGTAGATTGTAGAAAGCCCCTAGGCCCTTCCACATTTCCTTGGTAAAGCTCTGCGCAATTGAAAATGTTTCACGAGTGTTTCCAATCTATGGCTCCTTTAAGAATCATGACTGATAGTGACTGAAGCCTGGAAAAAGAGGGGAATTTTTTAGTAAATAGCAGAGGTAAACCATATTTGCGTAGAAGAGTCAAGGCTCTCCTAAATTATGTTTGAAATAGGCACAATCCTAATAGCTTATTTTCCAGCCCTGACGTAGAAGGAGAAAAAAAATGTAAGCTCAGTGGCCCTCTGATTTTTGGCTATCAGTATAAATCAATCCGTACTGACACTGATTTGCCATGTGACAATCAGCTTCAGACAAAGCCCACTTCAGTCTGATGTGTGAATGCACCAACACAAACACTCATGCATAAATGCCTCAGACGACAGGTATCGACAGATGTGACTCATTCTGCTGGGGATTTGTCTATCAGAGGCAGCAAGAAGAACCCTATTGTGAGCAGCCTATTGTGTCTGATCTTGCCGATTTTATTTCACTGAAAGAACACCGAGGAATTTCATTCAAGGTGAATGGACTGGTTGGAAGGACTGACAAAAGCAGAACTCTGTATGGTGTTACTAAAAAAAAAGTAGGTAAACAAAGTAGGGGAGGGAGAGGCTATTTTTCTCTCTAATCTCTTTCACTTATGGTTGTCTTAAGTGTCACTTGCAACCGCTGAAAGTAAACAGTGTTCTCAGTAATGTGATTTTTTTCAAGTGATGAGAGTTCTTTTAAAAGCTTACCCCATAGATCACAAATCCAAATGAACAATAGAGCTTTGAAATTCCTTTCTGTTTAGGGAAGCCAGGGCTGCAGAGGTTAATATACAGTTCCAGATTTTTAAAAGGGCCATGCTAAGAATAAGGGGCTTAAAGAATTGAACGGATGAATACCATTCTGAGCTTGGGACTGAAGGTGGGGGGAACAACTCCAATCCCAACCTTGGTGTTAAGGAATGATTTTAAAACTAACCAGCCCTACTTCCTGAACTTGGGACCCTCCATATATAATTAGCTTCAGTCTCCTGATTTCCCAATTGACACTGTCATCAGAATGATAATAATGTGCGTCACAAATCTCTCTACTCTGCTTCTGGCCATTGCTGAAGCCAATAATAACATCTTGAGGTCCTGGACATAAATGACAAGTCCCAAAGTTCAGATTGTCCTTGCTTTTAATTGGCTGGAAAATAGGTTCACCCTGGGATGTGCAGGAAAGGAAAAAAATCATGTTTGCAAAATCAGGTTTTTAGTGGACAATTTCTACACTCCTAGGACTTACGACATGCATTTTGTCATCTATCAAGACTGCCGAAAAATAAGAATGTACAAAATTCAGTATAAATACTCTGTAAATTTTCTAAAATATCATTAACCTAGTCTTTCTACAGACTTGTGGGGGGTTTCATTTGACAATATTATATGGTGTGGGTATTTACCCACTAACTATACAAAGTCTCTACACCTCACTGTGTTCATTCACAACCATTCGCTGCTTTGTTAGACTGTTCATTCAGTCAGCTTCCCCCCAAAAATTTGTTATTTGGGATATTATCACACATAAATACAGAGATGAGTTAAGCAAAGACTTTTAATTCAGGGACAGGCAACCTAGTGTCCTCCAGAAACTTGAGGCTTTGCCTCTCATGGATTCTAAGTCAGGGATCTCCAACCTTGGCAACTTTAAGCCTGGTGGACTTCAACTCCCAGAATTGAAGTCTGGGAGTTGAAGTCCACCAGGCTTAAAGTTGCCAAGGTTGGAGATCCCTGTTCTAGGTGACATTTACAATCATAATGGAATGTAGGAGCTGTAATCCAGACCAGGTGAAGATTATCAAACTGCTTCCCCTCAATCTAGCTATTGTTCAAAATTGCTTGTGAGGATTCTCACTTCTTCTATTGGCTGTAACCTTATATTACCATTTCGAAGAGGTGGGGTTTTTTTTGGTGGTGGTGGTTTTTTCTTTGTTTTGTTTTTGTTTTGTTTTTTGCACATGACAACATCCAGTTCATTTGCCTTCTCCTTTGGGAACATTACCATCCATTTTGCAATCTCATCTTTCTACCATCATTCCCGTGACATTTTGCTGAACCTATATAAACTGTGGATTTTGTATGTGGAGGAATCAGATAATGCACATGTCCTTAAATATTGTACTCCATCCTGCATAGGGAAAATGAGAACCAAAACCCAGCATAAATTTTGACAATGCGTTCCCTTGGCCTGCTTAAACCTGATCACTTTTTTTTTTTTAATGTGCTATACCCTCAAGTTGCTCAAAATATCTGGCTGTGTCATGACCCTGTCGGAGTCTGACTCCGAGATGGAAGAGGAACAGCTGACAGAGAGCGAGAGAGTGGCTCTGTTGGCTGTGAAGGAAACTGGGGAAGGGTAAAGTCAGGCTGGGCAGAGCATGGGAGAGTTAGAATAAGGGGTTCTCATGAAGACCAAAGCCCACCCCCTCCTCATCCTAGGGCAGGCAGGGAAGAATGGAGAAGAGAGCAATGTGGGTTGCATGGCTTACGAGGGAGGAAAGGGCCTTGATCCCCTTCATAAGATACACCTGGAGCTGAAGTTTAAAAAGAGAGGCAAATGGGAAGGGCGGTTGTCGGAAACAAACGCTGAGTTCATCTTGTGGTTATCTGAGTTCCTGGCATCCTCCCAACTGGTTTGATTTACTGCCATGCTACTTCACTTCTGGAATTCCTTATCTTGCTTGCCCTGCTGGATTAATTATCTTATTTTGCCCTGTTGGATTTATGGTTGGGAGTTTTGTCTGCTTACAGGTTTGTGGGAGGGTTTTTCTCCAGACCGGAGAGTAAAGGGATGTTGGGAGCAAAGTTTGGAGCTAATAAAGGGACTTGTACTTATTTTCTGGCTGTGTTGCCTTTGTGCCACAGGCTATTCCAATCCACAACTTAAGAATCACTGACATTAAAAGAAATTCCAATTTACAATAGGAGTATTACTCCAGACTTTATATGGCATGTAAAATTTTTGGGACTGAGAAATATTACTGATTTCTAGCCCAAAATGTAATTTTTCAAGAGGCAACTGGACTGTCTGGTTTTTCTTTGAAGACATTTCATTCTCATTCAAGAAGCTTCTTCAGCTCCATTTCATTCCATTCCATCCAATCAGAGCTGAAGAAGCTTCTTGGATGAGAAGCAAAACATTTTCAAAGAAAAACTAGAAAGTCCAGTTGCCTCTTGAAAAAGCACTTTTGAGGCAACCATGACCTGGAGGACTGAGAATCTTCATAGACATTACTGACTTCTAGCAGGTCAGAGGACATAGAGGTTCATTTTATCCTTTAATATATATAGGAGAGGAAGTGTAGCATGCCCACACTCTGTGAACACTCCCTTAAAATCATCTGGGAACATTTTTTTCAAAGCAGGGAGTGCACATTCTTCAATTTTCTCCTATTCAATTTTTGCTCAAAAATTAATATAGATCTTCAGGAGTAACCATTCAAAGCCTTGGATTATTACTGTTGTCTAGTTTCTACCATGACTGCTCCAGGTGTATGAAAGAAGAAAAGAAAGAAAGCATTTCATGTAAACCAGCATTCCTGAAGAAGGGAGGAGGGAGATGAGAGAATCTTAGTGATGATGTGGAAGGTTTTTTGAGTTTTTTTTTCTTAGATGCTCTAGTTTTGCCATATAATAGCAATAATCAGTATTGCTTTGTGATATATTCAAAGCAGCCTTAGAGATTGATTAAGAGCTTCAGCTTCACGTCAGCTTTAATCAAAGCTAGCAGCTGTTTATTGCTTTGTGTACTACAAATCAATAGCGCTTATGCTTTACGTATACCTTTAAAATAGTTTTCTATACACCATCGGCCCCACAAAACTGCAAGTGGCAATTACAGCATGCAATTATGTCGCAGAGAACCAGTGAAAAGTAGTTATTATCTGTCTGGTAAAAATAATGGTACTCATTCACATTACTTTTGAGATGTGACCAGTTTCTGGTTGCTTGTTTGTCACACAAGTTCCAGACATTTAGACAAGAAAAGAAAGAAAGAAAAACTTCTTCTAGCCTTGCATGCGCAAATCTCTTGTTCAGGGTCTAGTCCGGCTGGACTGTGGTTCAGAACGAACACAGCAATGAACCAGATATGAGCTTATCAAGATTCTCATTTACAGAGTTCTCTTCAAAGAAATCCCTGTGCAAGAAGCAGCAAAGGATATGACCATAATCTTCAATAGAGCAATTTGGGACTTGAGACACTAGTTTGTTAGCAGTAGAGAAGTCCTCACTATTGTGGTATTAGGCAGTTAAAGATTGGTTTATCTCTTTTTCCCTGTCATCCAAAAACAAGGGCTTCGATCCATTACTCAGTTAACCTGGAGAATAGTGGAATTGACTGAAAGATTACCAAGGGCCAATTTAGAAGGTAAGTAGAAAGTAAGTATAGTTTGTGTGTGTTTTCTGGCAGACCCCTTGCAGCCTGTGTGACAATCAGGTATTTACCAGGGTTACAGGTACTTCTCAAGAAAATAAGATGGGAGAAGTCTAGAAGAACTGATGAAGTCTATCATCAGTTAGACTTCAGCCTGAAATGTAATTACAGCAGCAGGTTGAATCTGTGGTTGAAAATGATTCGCCCTCTCTCCCCTGTGGCCACATCCCTATTACATTTCAAATCTTACTTCTTTTCCTCACTGCCATAGGATGCTCCAAAGTCAGGGGTGGAGACCCTGAGGCCCTCCAAGTGTTTTTTGAAGTACATTTCCCATCATTCTTAACTACAGTTGAACTACACAAATCCACAGAGGACGCAGTTCCTCCACAATTGCCTTCAACAACATCACAAATACTGCACATAGCTAACATTATAGCTAAGAGTTGTGGGATATTCTTTATTTGAAAAATGCTTTATGGATGCCATTACAAAAGAGCCTATTCAGATGGCTTGCATTTGAAGGCATGCCTTATGGCTGACTTCTGACATCCGTCTTGCATCATTATCTACCCATCAATTTGAACTCACTATAAGAGAAATCCATTGTTCAGTTGAGGAATGGGACATATGCAAACTAGGTTCATTTCACTCAGCTCCCATTGAAATCAATGGGGCACACATAAGGAGCCTGTTCACACAGCATACTTAGCTGATTCGTGGATAAGGTTAATGTGTTGTGCAAACAAATAAACCCAATCAGTGTAAAGTTGAAAATTAAAGATGAAATAACCCTAGATCTGTTTATAATTACATTGACTTTTCTAGTCAATCACATAATATGAACATGAATTGAGGATTCCACTAGGCACTCCCTCTTTGATCATTTACTCTTCACATATACATAACCCAGCAGTGCCAGATGAGCAGAAAGATTATGCCATCTTTCTAGCCTTTTTTTTTAAGGGTTGCTTTTCCCCAATTTTTTTTTAAAGTAACCACTAGGCTGTAGTATGGAAGTTTGGGGAGGTGGTTGCTACCTGTATGACTAAAGCAGGGTATCTAACCATGCTGGCTGGGGAATTCTGGGAGTTGAAGTTCACAAATCTTAAAGATGGACCCCTGGACAAGAACATTCCTGAGTATCAGCCGTCAGGTCAAAGGCTGGCAAAAATGATAAGGGATGAAGATCAACATACCTTAAAAGGGATCAGGTGGGGTGGGGGGAGAGATTGCTCCTAGATATTAATAAACGAGTGCAAGATTTGGTGTTGAATGTTCTGGCAGCATTTAAGATGACAGATGCCAAATGCAGGAAGTATATGAATTATATTACTTAAAAATGTATGATTGCAGAAGGCAGCAAGCCATCTTCCAGGAACATGGTATATAGCCGTGATGGCAAACCTATGGCACGCGTGCCCGAGGTGGCACACAGAGCCATCTTTCCAGGCACGCGAGCTGTCGCTGAACTCACCTGCAGCTGCACATGTGTGTGTGCCCCAGCTGGTACTCGGGCCTCCTGTGCACATGCATGCAATTCAGGGGACCCAGCTTGTCTTCAGAGCTCTCCTGCGCATGCATGCACATTTGTACTTGCGCACAGCATGTGCATGCATAGATGACATTCGTGCATGTGCATTGCATGCATGAAAACTGTGTGCATGCATAGAAGGTGTGATTGCATGGGCAGCGCATAGGGGGGAGCCGTACGAAAACCATGTGCATGCACAGATGGTGTGGTTGCGCGTGCAGCACATGGGGAGGAGCCACGCGTTAGGAGCGATAGCACATGTGCGTGTGAATCGCATGAAGCTCGTACCTGTTCGGAACTCAGTGAGTAAAAAGTTCACCACCACTGGTACATAGGTGTTAGGATATGGTTTGAGCCTAACAAGTTGTCCAGGCAATATATGTCTTCTGTGACTTTAATATGAATATGTATTGTGTGACTTTAAAGTTTTCCTGCTGATTCATTGTAATGCTGAGTCATGCTGTAATTAGATAATCACTGGTTGTGAACGTATTTAAGAAAGGTACTGCAACGTATTCAGATGATGATAAGCTACCATTGTGTGAGGAGTGCTATCCATTGTGCTATCATCGTTGGATGGATCTGCTACCATCGTGGTTTGTTACCAGAGTGAGTTTGTTATTCTAACCAACTACTGTTTGTGTGGTAAGAAGATTTTTGTATCACTGGACTGATTTAACTGGCAAAGACTTGGATTGATTTAAAGACTATGAGATTGTTTTTTCCCTATAAAGTAAACTTTTGCTAAACCAGTTTGCACATCTCTTATTCATTGCTCTCAGCAACGTTTCTCTGTGCTCTACACTCTGCTGGTTGGTAACACAACAACAATATCCTTAACAATAAGAGGCACCCCATAACAACAGTGTGGATCAGAAATCAGTAAAACATAACTTGTTTAATGTTATAATAGAGTCTCTGACATTATACTAAACAGAAGATAGGGGAAGAGTGAATCACTGGAGCAAAATTTCAATAATTTAGTTTTTAACTTGGGAAGAAAGGGGCGGAAGAGAGCACATAAGTATGCCTCAGACTATTTTATGAATCAATAAACATTTCATCTTCTGTAGCAATATATTCTGTTTCACATTGCTAACCACTTGAAGCCACCTTAGAGGGGAAGAAGCCAACAGTGCAAACAATTTTGGACGCTCTTTGCTTATCATATGCAGATCATGGCATTCTTATTAACTTTTCAGCTTTCTTCCTGCATAGGTGCAAATGCTGAGATGCTATTTGCAAACAGCCTAGGTAATTACCATCCAGCAGGGTCCAATTGTTTTCAATTAAAAGCTTGAATTAAGTATTTAGTTTTTAATACCATGGTGACCATCTGTTTTCACTGAAGTTCATCCTTCAACCTGCAAGGAAAAACATAGACCGTATCCAAATGCTGTTTAATTAGAAAGACAGTTCTTTGTTTTAATTTTAGTCCAAGACTTGTTGAGAAATTTTAAGTAAAAGATGGAGAAAACTATGAAGAAGAGGTGTGTGTGTGCACGTGTGTGCATATGTATGTGTGAATGAATGAATATATGTATGCATGATACGTATATAATATATATTCCCTTTCTGTAAATTCTAAGTTACTGAAAAACCATTGTTTTCTAGTTAAATGCTATCACTCTACAAGTGAAATCCATCAAATCAATAAACTCTTGCCTGTCATTTATTTTCATTTCTTAGGCCTACTCTTCACCCCTTCAATCCATGAATATCTCTAATGCTACATGAAATTTTAATTCAAAGGCCATTCAACTGAATCACCCCTTTTCAAGCTGAATTGATGAATCTATTCAATATGTGGAATCAAATCAAGAATCTTTCAAATAAGTTCAAAGATCCAATAGACTTTTTTTCTTTTTTAAAAAACAGTTTATTGGTGAAATATAATAACCAGAAGATATAATAAAGTTCAATCAAAAATGTATCGTTAGTATTATCAGAAAAGAATATGCAGAACATTGCTTAAATGAGTGACATTTGAAAAAACTAAAAATGTATACATAAAATGTTCATATAGAACTAGCTCAATCTTTTAAAGTATTATTAAATCTAGTCATAACCATCCATTGCTCCATCTTCTCCATTTTAATGTGATATGTTATTTCAACACAGTATATTGATATTTATGTAATATAGTTACATTCTTAATATTCTATTGTTTAGTTGCATTACAGTATTGAATATAGATAAGAGGGACAAGAGGGATGTTATATCGATATTAATTACAGTTTTGGATTAAAATTATGTTTATTTGACTTTTTCTTCAAAATTAAATATATCATTGGAAACAAAATGAAAAAAATGAAAGAACAGCATACATCAAGGTATTTGTTTTATAATACAGATTTCAGTCAGAAGCTAAATTACTTGATATAAAAATCTCCATCATGATGTTACTTGATGCATGCTTGTGTGTGTGTGCATACAAATGCATTCACATTTTCAATATTGATTTCACAAATTTTTCATTCAAGCTTTATTTCTTTCCAGAGTATTCAAGATCATTCACAGATATGTTTTTTTCTGGGATGGAAGACAGACCAAGCTGTAGCAAAGATGGAACTGTGGGCCACATTAACATAGTAAATTTATTTTGCATGTATGCATTGTTGATTAGTGAATGTCATATTCCATAATAAAAGTGTAGAACAGCTGTCTTAAGAGCATCTTAGTTACTTGAAGCACCACAACTCTCAAATGCTTTGCTAGGAAAAGGATCCAATGTTCAAAAATAGGTACATTTAATTAATACATTCATTTGAAATTTTATAGCAATTATAAACTTCTTTATTTATTAATATTTTTACATTTTTATCCACTATGTTTCTTTCTAGCTAGCTTTTTTTCCTGTTGTGTAGATTTTTTTTTATTCTGTGTTTTAATATACAAATTAGAATAGAAAAATGAGAAAGCAATGATTTAAAATAGTACACAGAAAGGGATTAGTGACCAAATCAAATCAGTCCATTGGGCTCTAGATCAATTACATTGACTGACAGCAACTCCCTAGGTTTCATATAGGAGTATTTTTTTAAAAAAATTTTTTTTTTATTTTTTAGACAAACAAACATTTAATACATCAGTTTTCTCTTCCCTGTGACATCTCGGTGTTATCTTCCAAAGTTCTTTCTTTTTCTGTATAGTTGTCATTACTGTTGTCATTACTTCTATCTTGATCCTTATCCAGTCCACAATATCAATTCATCACTAACATAATATTCAACTCATCACATATTTTTAGATATTTATATAATTAATCATTTATATCTCTTCTCCAACCAATAATAAAAATCATTCCATATTTTAAAATATTCTGAGTCTTCTCTATCTTTAATCATCAGAGTTAATCTATTCATTTCTGCACAATCTAAGATTTTTTTTATTACTTATTCTTCCAAAGGTATTTTCTCCGCTTTCCAATTTTGTGCATAGACAATCCTTGCAGCTGTTATTACATGTATTATCAGATAAACTTTTTCCTTGCTAATTTTTTCAGGTAGGATTTTTGTCCTACCAGAAGATGCAGGACAAATTTAAACTGGATTAAATTTTGCGATACAAAACAGAAACTCATCCACTGAGTTACAACTCTTCCTTTGAACTTGAAACTTGGCTGAGCAGTTGCTAACACTGTCTGTAGATTTTGTGGGGAAGAGAAGCAACGGGAGCGCACACTCTCATTGTGAACCGGTAGTAAAGGTACATAGAACCCACCCCTGGTTACAGGACTTACTTTGAGATAGACATGCTTAAGATTATAGTATCCAAGACTTTAATGCTTGGAACAGCTGACGGGATAATAAGAGATATGCTGTAGGAATGTTTTTAGAACTTTATGACTGCATCATAGGAGTGTGCAAAGAGTTCTGCTAGGGAAATGTTCTTTGTGCTTTAATAAAAACATGGTAATACCCACACTTGTCACACACAAAACAGTATCCTTATAAGAAGGAAGAGACAAGGTTAAGTTCTCACCCTATTTGCTTGGATTTAAACAAGGCAGGAATTCTCCTTCAGCTGCAGGAATTTTCTTGGAATGCTAGAATGCATCAATAACAGAATATGAAACCTAAGAAAAATGTTATTACACCAACAGGCAGAGCTGAACAGGCCGCGTATCTATTAAAAATATTCCTAACCGCTGCAAATGTAGCCCCAATTGATTTTCATCTTCTAAAACTGAAGATAGCTTAAGCCTCAAATACATAATTACATACAAAGCTACAGTTACCCCCAGGAGATGCATTTAATGTCTAACCAATATGCCTGTCCAAACAAGGCTTGAGCAAATATTCCTTGCATGATGCAAGGTTTGGAAGACAGCCTTCATACCATTTCAAACGTATTTAAGGTTTAGACACAATGCCACAAAGAATCTTTCTCTATTTTACAACAGTGACAATCTGCAATGCGGACTTTTAATCCTTGTATAGTCAGACATTAAGACTCCCTGAATTAAACAGAGTGCACCCCCATCTCAAAAATGTACTGTGGATAGAATTGTGCATAACAGCAGATATAAATCCCTCTTATTGATAGCAGTAGGTATGTAAAATTGCTTAACGTTGGCTATGTTTTTGCTGACCACACTGAAGGTAAGCATAAAAGGAGAAAGAATTATAACCTAAGCATATTAATACAGTAAATAAGAATGGAAGGTGGGGAATGGGGGTAGAGGAGGAATCGCTCAAATGAATGGTTTTTCCTGGCGTGGGGTCTTCTTTTCATTCCTAGGTTGGGAAGGTTTCTTCATTCTACATCAGGGGTGTCAAACTCAAGGCCCATGGCCCAGATCCTGTGCTTAGATCTGGCCCATGGGGCCGCCCTGGAAACAGCAAAGGAGTGGCCCGCGGTGCCTCTGTGAGTGAAAACGGAGCACGGAAAGGCCACGTGCAACCCTCCAGAGCTCCATTTTAAGCTGCAATGGCCTCTTGCAACTCTCTGACAGTAAAAACAGGCTCGGAGGGGCATGCATGCCCCCCCCCAGCTCCATTTTTGGCTGCAATGGCCTCCTGCCACCCTCTCCCAATGAAAATGGAGATTCGGTGTGCCGTTTTTGCTGGCAGAGCACTCAGGCCACCAGAGGCGTTCCCAACACAAGTGACGTCGAGCTGGCCACGCCCACCCTGGCCACGTCCACCCGGGGTCCCGAGGTCAAACACAACCCTGATGCGGCCTTCAATGAAATTGAGTTTGACATCCCTGTTCTACATGAACTTTCTCGGCTCTTTAGAATGCCTCAGATGTCTTTCATGGCTTAAGATAACATGATAAATACAACAAGCAGGAACATTTTGGTGATGGCATCCACCCACTTTGACTTGAACTTCTTTAGGAAGATGATTCAACTATTTTTCTGAGTTTTGATTACTTTTTTTTTTGTAACTTTTCATGGGAACTTTGAAGGGAAGGATTAACTGCATAATGAACTCAAATAAAATGACAGATTATCACAAACATACACACAGGCTTAAGACTTACAATATTATACATATTGTATAATGACAATTATACAAATGTCTAAAAATTATTTAATAATCTGCTGAAATAGTCTTCCCAAATCCAGTATCTTTTAGATATATTAATAGCAATAGCACTTAGACTTGTATACCGTTTCATGGTGCTTTACAGCCCTCTCTAAGCAGTTTACAGAGTCAGTATATGGCCCACAACAATTTGGGTCCTCGTTTTACCAACCTCAGAAGGATGGAAGGCTGAGTCAACCTTGAGCCGGTCAGAAGTGAACTTCTGGCAGTCAGCAGAATTAGATTGCAATACTGCATTCTAGCTACTATGTCACCAATTTGAACACATTTCCTTGAATTTCTGGGAATCTAATCATAATCTCAACACAATTTGTTACATGCAAATCTTTTCAGTTTTGCCAGGACATACAATGGAAGCAAAGCTATGAGATAATAAACAAGATACAGAAAAACTCTCCCAAATACCTGTAAATATAGCCCTATTCAAGCACGTTTATTGGCGGTACCAAGAATCTTAAATATGCATAGGTAGCTAAACATTGCATTGTTCTCTTTATGGTCATCCAGGTAGATAATGCAAGTTTCTACTGGAAGAGAGTCTCCATGCATAGAGCATGGAGCATGGAGCTTCCTCGAAGGTTGAAATCCTGAATTATTTGTTTTTGGTCACTGTGAAGTTTTTGCTCCTATACAGTGAGTCCCAGTCCATACTTGCAATGTAGATGTAGGTCTAAATGCACATCCGCAATTTTGGATTATGGAGTATGTCTCCAGATTTGTTTGCACCTGTGGACTAAAGGAGTAAGAGGAACTTTTTTTCCAGTGTAGTCAAATAGTAGGTGATTTGGGATGAGGAACAGGAAGCAATTCTCAACCCAACATGACATCAAACTGTGGAAATCAGATCCAGATTAAGAGGAGAGGATTAGACATGGCCAACATTGGCTGCTAATAGAATGTCTAAATAGAACCGCTTTTGGAAGTTTGCTGCCTTCTGTACTAGTTGTTGTTGGAGATTAATGCAGCACGGTTTTTGCATTCCATCACACTACTTCCTTTTGGAATATCTGGTTGACCATTGCAGGAACAGAATACTAGACTTCATGGTTCTATGGCCTGATGCAGCAGAGCTTGTTTTAAAATGTCAAATAACATAGAATAGGGCTTATCTCCTTTCTCTTCTGTAGCAAAATATATTGACATAAACAACATGCAACAATCAAAACAGCTTCACAATGCAGACACCCCAGTGCCTGTGCTACACCACAGACAGTTGCCTATTTTTTCTCAAATGTATGTATTTTCCTAATAAAACTCTTAGATTCCATTATTGGGTTTGCTATTCTTTGAATATAGAACACATGAGAATTGACAGTACAAGTGAAGCCTATACCCTGGGATAGACAAAATGAATAATGTAAAAAAAATGATATCGGTTTATCTGTTTATATTTGTCTAAAGTAGTCATAATAAAACACCTGTCTTATTGTTACCTGCAATAATCTTACTGGGTCCTTTGTGTTCTCACTATAGAATGTTTCAGTGGATACAAATAAATCAGAAATAGAAATGACAATTTAAACTACATTTTTCCCATCTTCCTTTTTTCTCTGTCTCTCTTCACATAGGCACACAACTTTTCTTTGTGTTAAGAGCTGGAACAATTTCTTCCAAACGGAAGCCACAATGTGAAACAACATTGGCAAACCCAGCTTTTATATTAGGCTACTTTAATGGCTGCCTCAGGCAGTAGATGCTGAAAATGTTAGCAGGAGATTTGGCTTAGTCAGACTGAGGGCCCAGAGCTTCCTGATGTCTTCCAAACCATTTTCTCACCTCCACCTTCACATCTCACCATTATGAATGGTACAATCTGCAGTGGGTGTTGCTCGGAAACAAAAATCTACTGTAAGTCTTAAAATACATTTAAAATAGCTTTTTTTTTTTAAAAAAAGAACCCTCATTCCAAGCCAGGGGTGCCAAACTTGTGGCCTGCGGGCCAGATGAGTCATGTGCTGGCCACGCCCACCCCCGTTTTAGCAAAGGGGGGGGGAAGTTGCGATACGTCACATGATGACAACGTGATGCTGCGAGTTTGACACCCTGTTCCAAGGCAACAAAATCTCCCAGAATGTCCTGGCTCCACCTAATTTGAAGCATTGGTTTGCACAACCAAGCTGGTCTGCACCATCAGTAAAATATCCAGGCCTCAGCCAATCAACAATCATCTGTCTTTGAATTAGGAGAAGACTCACCTAATATGCATTTGGTACTTCAAATTCAGAGAGGGCACTATCCAGTGGATAAATGGATAATTTTATGATATCCAACTAATTGTATACAATAGTATTAAAATATAAAGCAACATGAAAAGTACATTTGTCACTGGTGTTCCATTTGGCTTGTGCACATTGAAAAAGAAGGAATGCTGTCTTCTGTACCTCAAAAACACAATTTCTTTTGCCAACCTTGAACATTTGCTTTACTTAATTCAGGGTCACGAGAGAACTTCTTGTGCACCTCAAGAACACAGTTGATAAAGTTATTGGAAAGGGAAATCCAAAAGAAGCAGCCTGAAGCAACTCTGCTTTGAAGACAGTTATAAGCTTGGGACTTTGAAAGCAAGTTGGAGAAAATACTATAAAGATTAATTTAAAAGTATGTGTGGTCATGCATAGGGAATGGAGAGAGAGCTCTATAGCAGGATTTTGAAATTGCTTCCCACAAAATATACACTGCTCAAAAAAATAAAGGAAACACAAGCAGAAGACATCCGAGATCTGAATGAATGAAGTAGCCTTATTAAATACTTTGTTCATTACATACAGTAGTTTTGTGTTTCCTTTAGTTGTTTGAGCAGTGTATAAACTACTGTATGTAAAGAACAAAGTATTTAATAAGGCTATTTCATTCATTCAGATCTTGGATGTCTTCTGCTTGTGTTTCCTTTATTTTTTTGAGCAGTATAGTAACAGTCACCAATTTAGGTGGGTTTGAAATGGGCTAAATAAAACAATATATTAAAAATAAGATGAGATAAACTTTATTCTCATTTTTACTGGCCCACATTAAAAATGAAATTCTGTTGCCTAAATAAAAACATAGAGGATTGTACTTCAAACGACTATCAAACATGGCTTCACTATATGTTTCCCGCACATTCAACATCAATTGCTAAATTGCTATACTAATTCAGCACTTGGTTAACCTAAATCAGCTCTGAGCTCAGGGAAATTCAGTTTTAACAGTGCTGGATTTATTTTGGGTTAAAGTGTCCTCTTGGGTGACTGCTTTCATCTGACCAAATGTGAGGCCCATCCCATTTAAGTAGTCCTCCAAGAAAAAGAGTTGAGACTACAGAGTGACTAGGAAGAAAAAAAAAAAACCTTATCTTTATTACTGAGAAACCACTGAACCTACCTTCCTAACTCTACTTGGTGGCAAAGGCAATTAAAATGCCTCTTTGGTCCCATACATTCCAACAGGCTTGTAAAAATTAATACACTACAAAGAATATTATTGAATGGGCTTACCTGTATAGATTATAGGACCCTGTCTAGTTGCTTACCCTGTTTTTTGAGCCCTGTCCATCCTGTCATGCTCCTGTCGGAACCTGAATCTGCGGAGGAGTATGAGCCAGAGCTGGGGCCAACAGAGACTGAGGTGGCGGCTTCATTGGCTTCGAAGGAATGGATGGAGAAGCAGGATGAGGCAGCCCGAGGCCCCTCAGGCTTGGGACAGCAGGGAGGAACAGGAGCAGGTTGACCAAGAGAGTAGAGGCAGTGGAGATGAAGAGCTACGGAGCTCAGGCGATGAGCAAGGACGCCTCCTCCTGATCCCCGAGCACAGAGAGTGGAGAGGAGGCAGGAACAGCACAGGCCAACCCGACGACTCAGGAGGAGAGCACCCCACACTCTTCACAAGGCATACCTGGGGAAGGAGACTTAAGGAGATGCTGGGAGGAGGGGCGTTTGTCAGGAACAAATGCTGAATTTGTGGAGTTTTGCGTGCCGTTGCCGACATCTGGAGTTTGCTGGACTTCTTGCCTTATTCCTTACTTCCTGGACTTCTTGCCTTATTCCTTGCTTTCTGAACTCATTGACTTGTTCCTTTACTTCCTGGACTATTGACTTATTCCCTTGCCCCACTGGTCTTCTTGCCTTGAAGCCATTGTGCTAACAACATTTTGCTGGACTTCTTGCAATCAGAGACTGCTGGAGGTGTGTGTGTGTGTGTGTGTGTGTGTGTGTGTGTGTGAGAGAGAGAGAGAGAGAGAGAGAGAGAGAGAGAGAGAGAAAGAGGGAGAGGGAGAGGGAGAGGGAGAGGGAGAGGGAGGGAGGGAGGGAGAGAGAGAGGGAGGGAGGGAGGGAGGGAGGGAGGGAGGGAGGGAGGGAGAGAGAGAGAGCACTTTGCTCCAGGACTTGCCATAAACGTAGGAGTGTCTGGGGGAAAGTTGGAGCAATAAAGGGGCATTTTGAACCATTAGCTGACTGTGTTGCTTCCATGCCTTGCCCCGGATCATCACCCATCCTGAGTATCCTATAGTTCAATGATTATAATGGGTTTCTATATTTGATTACCATAAAGTTGCATGGTACCTCCTAGATCATCTACTCCAACTTTCTCTTCAGTGTAGGATCCCCAACCAATGCTTATCCAAAAGTGAAGGCAAAAGTCACCCCTTCATGAAGTAGTCTTGCTTCTGAAAACAAAATCATTTGAGGTTAATGAAGAGGTTGATGAAGAGAAAGAGCAGACCCCTTGAACAAGAAAAAAGCAAGCAAATCCTATGATGGATGATATTTCGTTATCCAAGGGAAACAAATTTGGGGGGTGGGGAGGGGGCAGCATCCCAGGCTTCATCTTGGTATTCTGCAGGGCAGAATGGCTTGCTTCAGGCAGTCCTAGAGACGGCAGGGATTGGTGAACTGGTGTCTAAATAGTGTTGCCAACCTTTTTAACAGGAAGGTGGATTGGGCTGCAGACAACAGATGTCTTGAGTCTATCATACATTGGGCACTTAGTCCAGTAAGAATCTTAGCTATATGTATTAATGGCTTCTCTAGTAATGAATTCATAGGCCATTTCTTGTTGCTGCTTTTATGTTCCAATGAATTTCTTCCACATAGGCAGCCTGGTACATCTCTATTTTGCTAGCAGCAATATACACCATATTTTTAAAAAATGCTAAATTCTGGTTCTAGCAAATTACCCAGCTAATTAAGTCGAATTTCAATAAAACTCTACAGCATAGCTAATAAATCATTGGGCTTTTATTTTCATTCTATATACCAAACAGCAACAAAAGATGCATCAAAAGCCAGGGATTTTTAACTGCACTTTGGTTTCTCTCTTTGGGTGTAGCCATTACCCGAGAATGAAACCACCTCTTAGCATTTCCAAGCTGCAGTTAACTTGTAAAAGCAAGGTCTTGTTGGAATGGATGGAGATTGCGGAGCTTTTATACTTGTGGATGTATAGGAAAGGAAACATCTCTCTCATTTTGTGTGTGTGTAGGTCTGCCACAATTTGTGTTAGCGGAAGACATTCACAACATCATAGCAATATAAACAAGCTCAAAACATTGTCGTAAATCTGAACCTCAGCATACTTCCATAAAAGGGGGAAAAAAGCAGGAAATTGTTTTCACGATCAGACTGGTTTTCAAGAAAGCACCTTGTATAAATATTTTAGTGCAATAATAAATGAGAAAACATTTATGGAAGAAACTTTGCAAAACCGCAAAAAAAAACTTTTAGCTGTGTCCTCCTTTTCCACATGTTTGGGAGCAACAGAGGTTCTAAGGAAAGGGTTCATATTCAGAAATGAGCAGCCAAATTTTATTCAATTTTTCATTTGTTGTTTGGCACTTCTGATACATTATCGTGTATCAGAAGTGCCACTTTAACCAATGTTTTGCTTGATATTCTATGGCCTTTTGTTTCTTTCCGGTTATGTTTCTCCATCTGCTGGATATCTGGGCACTAAGTTTAAAAAAAAAGATCTGACGCCAGGAGTTATTTGGAAAAATTACTAGTGATCATTTGGATAGCTCCTGTCTCCCGCCTGATGCACAGTGCCTTCCAGACAAAGAAAGGATATGTTAGGATAGAGAAGTATAACTTCTTTCAAACAATAGGGCTAACGTTTAGTTCTTTCAAGATTCTTTTGGACCTCAAGGACTGCATGGGGCATGTCCAATCACATCAGCTGCATGGATGGGACTTTAAAATATGGCTTTTACTTCAGAAGTAATGGATGGTTTGAAATGCTAAATTTTGCATTGTTCCTGCACCACACAACCTACATTTGCAAAGGGAATTTGTGGAACAAAAGCCAGGGAAACGCACATGTCTTTCACTTCAGATATTATAAGTTAGAGAACAGGAAATGTGATTCTCGTGTTTCCTGTTTGTCTTCATTTAGCATTGTTTGAAGTGATGCCTGGATTCGTGTATTATTCTAAATCATGATGAAGGTTAATTGGTTGTGACTTACCATGGTACTCTAGATATTTATAAACTATGAGCACTGGACCTTAATTAAAGAGACCATGATTAATTATTAAACAATAATTGTCACCCATCAATGCCTTAGGATAACATTTGACCAAAGTGCCAGTAGTCTAATATTGAGTTTGTGCACACATAATATTGATTGTGTTGAATTGAATAGATTCACTCAGCATATTAAACCATAAGCTATTATTTACGAATTACAATTGACTTGGTTCACATTGCACTCATATCAAAGCATAGTGTAACTTAATGCGATGCTCAGATGCAGCCTATTTGAATTTCTACTAAGTTGAAACATGTCTTCCAACAGTTGATTGAACACATCCACAAAATTGAGTAAAGAGAAAAGAAAACTGTGGCAAACCTCACTGGTATTTCAAATTAGATTGCTATAATAATAATAAATACCAAATTCTTATCCCAATTGCTTTGTCTTGTTCAACGTGTGTGATCATTGTTTAAAAATTAGTTTAAACCATTAGAGGGGTTTCTCTTTTTAACCGTTATTATTCAGGCAAATATTATTTCTGAAGAATTAGAACCATTGGGTAGCCTTTCCCAATCTGTTCTATAGGTTAACAGAGCTCCTGTCTCTTGCCTTGTATATTTGCAAGACTTAAATGTTACAAAAAGATTCAGGGGGAGCAGCAAGGAAAGCAATGTTTCCTCTTCATATAGCCCAGTGACTTTTGTGAACTATACTGTGGGTTGTGTTCATTTCCAGAAAAATACTAGTGACCTGGGCAAAGGATCAGACCAAATACAATCCATTGAAGAAGGCAACATAAACTTTCTCTGATATTCTGCCAAGAAAACCAACTGGATATTTACAACTGGGATGAGGTCAACCTGATATTGAAAGATGACCCACCCACCCTCAATTGGAAGATGTCCAAAAAAACATCCACAAAGCTACTGAGGAAGAACAGAGGGCAAGCATGAATAAGACTGGTATTTATGATGTGGCTGGATTTAAAAAATGTTTAGCTGCTGGTGTGGCCAGAGGCAAAAGAAAGGTTTGATGTGGAAAAGACAGGTACACCATTGCAGTGTGGAGACTCAGCACCATGAACCGGGGTTATCAGAGCTGAAATTAACATTAACATTCTAGGAATCTTGTGGGCAAGAAAATGACTGAGAATATTTGATGAGAAAAAGTGGGAGAGCTTTCATTGGAGGTATTAATACTGTGGCTAGAGAATCATCATTCTGAGAGGCTTTAATATGGATCCCTGTACTGTCCCTTTAAGGGATGCGGTGGCTCAGTGGCTAAGAGGCTGAGCTTCTCGATCGAAAGGTCGGCAGTTCAGCAGTTCAAATCCCTAGTGTCGGGGTGAGCTCCCGTTCCTTGTCCCAGCTTCTGCCAACCTAGCAGTTCGAAAGCACGTAAAAAATGCAAGTAGAAAAATAGGGACCACCTTTGGTGGGAAGGTAACAGCGTTCCATGCGCCTTTGGCGTTTAGTCATGCCGGCCACATGACCACAGAGACATCTGCGGACAGCGTTGGCTCTTCAGCTTTGAAATGAAGATTAGCACCGCCCCCTAGAGTCGGGAACGACTAGCATATATGTGCAAGGGGAACCTTTACATTTACCTTTTTACTGTCCCTTTCCAACTCTAGGCTTTCAGGCTAAAAATTAAACAGAAATACTAGATATTGGTCAGAGGTTGGATATATGCAAAAGCAGATTTTTGTAATGGACAGCACCTCTCTATTTAGTAAATTAAAATATACATAACAAGTATGGGATTGCAAAGGCTAGTGTTATGAAAACTGTAGTTTTATATACACATGGTTCACAAATATAAACTTGAGCTTGTGAGAAATGTTATGTCAAAAAAGGGAAATATTCTGCTTCTTTTCAGTTGTCCGCCATTTTTTTCTTTATCAATATGGTTGTGGTAGAATTGGGCAACCTTACAAAACAAATAAATAAATATATACATCCATGGAAAAATATTTCACCTATCCGTGATTTCGGGCAGTGGTGAAATGTAAAATTTGTTACTACCTGTTCTGTGGGCATGGCTTGGTGATGGGGGGAGGGGTAATATGACTGAGTGGGCGTGGCCAAACTTTTTTTTTTACTTTTAAAACCATTTTTTCTACAACTTCTTCGGCTGAAGAGGTTTTTTAAAAAAATGCTTTTAAAGCCTCTGACGATCCCAGCTGACTTGCCTGATTGGCAGAGGCTTTTTTTTTTAAAGCCTCTGACGATCCCAACTGACTTGCCTGATGGGCAGAGGCTTTTTTTCCTTTTAAAAACATTTTTTCTATAATCTCTTCGGCCGAAGAGGTTGTAGAAAAAATGCTTTTAAAAGCCTCTGATGATCCCAGCTGAGCCGCGCGATCATCAGAGGCTTTTTTTTTTTTTACTTTTAAAAGCATTTTTTCAGCCAAAGAGGTTGTAGAAAAAATGCTTTTAAAAATAGAAAAAAAGCCTCTGATGATTGTGCGGCTCAGCTGGGCAATGGGGGGGAGGCAGGGATTTTTGCTACCGGTTCTCCGAACCACCCGCCTCCATCGCTACTGGATCGGGCGATCCGGTCCAAACTGGGAGCATTTCACCCCTGATTTCGGGGCTTGCAGGTCCACCATGCTAAGTTTGCATGAACATACAGTTTTTACCTCTATCCTGATTTTCCAGCAGTTGATAACAGTCCACCTTCCTGGACATTATTTTAAGGCAATTTTTCACTGTGGAATAAATAGAGTGAGGAAACAAAAGATCCCAGCTGATTAAAATTCAGCTTCTTCCTGCATTTTTCTTTTAACAACCAGAAATAGAATTAGCAATAGAGGTGGATAGCTTCTGCCTTTTAGGAACGACAATCAACAATAAAAGGAACACAAGGTCAAAAAATATGCTGCAGACTAGCACTTGGTAGAAAAGCCATGAGAATCTTGGAGAAGATATCCAAATGTTGTGATGTCTCTATTCCAGAGGTGGTATTCAGCAGGTTCTGACCAGTTCTGGAGAACCGGTAGCGGAAATTTCGAGTAGTTCAGAGAACTGGTAAATACCACCTCTGACTGGCCCCGCCCTCATCTATTCTCTGCCTCCCGAGTCCCAGCTGATTGGGAGGAAATGGGGATTTTGCAGTAACCTTCCCCTGGAGTGAGATTGGAATGGAGATTTTACAGTATCCTTCCCCTGCCACACCCACCAAGCCACGCCCACCAAGCCATACCATGCCATTCCCACCAAGCTATGCCCACCAAGCCACACCCACAGAACCGGTAGTAAAAAAATTTGAATCCCACCTCTGTTCTATACCTGCACAGATCAAAATAATATAAGCCATGGTATTCCCTGTGATACTTTATGGATGTACACATCAGTCTTTGAAAAAGCGGCCTTGGAAAAGTGTTGATGCTTTTGAAGTTTGGTGTTAGATAAGGCTCCTGAGAATATTGTGGACAGCCAAGAAAACAAATACATTGTCAGGCCCAAGAACAACACATGGAGTTACTTCAGAATAGTTTAGTTATTGTTGCTTGCCTATAGACAGAAATCTTGCAGGACTAAAGCACTTATCTGCAGCCCTGAACTACATTTAGCGACTGTTCGAAGTTACGACGACACTAAAAAAAGTGATTTTTGACCGTTTTTCACATTTATGACTGTTGCAGCATGCCCAAGTGATCAAAATTCAAACACTTGGCAACTGACTCATATTTAATTTTTTGTGTGTGTTTATATCTACTCTTATTTTAATACTAATACTTAATACTTAACATATCTATTATTGTGACATTTCTCTTAACTTATTTATCTTTATTATACATTACTTTCATCTTTATTCTTTAGTCATTGATAAAATAAATCCCATATATTATAATAACCAGATTCTTCCTTTTCTTTAATTGCAAGTGTTAATCTACTCATTTCTGCACATTCCAATATTTTCTTAATCACATTTTCATCTGTAGGAATCTCTTCACCTTTCCAATTCTGTGTAAATACAATTCTAGCTGCAGTTATTACAGAGCTGACTCAACTTTATGCAGGGTCCTTAAGTCATGTAATCTCCTTTTGTGACCTTCTAACAAGCAAAGTCTTGGTGGCGTAGCAGACTAAAGCACTGTTAAGTAACACCAGCTGCCTGCAATTACTGCAAGTTCAAATCTCACCAGGCTCAAGGTTGACTCAGCCTTCAATCCTTTCGAGGTAGGTAAAATGAGGACCCGGTTTGTGGGGGCAATAAGCTGACTTTGTATAAAAAAGAACACTGCTTGCGGGGGTGGGCGAAAACCCTATTAAGCAGGTATATACAAAAAAGTATGAAGGCTATTGCTTAACGCATTGTAAGCCGCCCTGAGTCTCCGGAAAAGGGCGGCATATAAATCGAACCAATAAATAAAATAAATAAATAAAGTCAACGGGGAAGCCAGATTCACTTAATAACTGCGCTAGTAACTTAATAACCCTTCTCCCTGAGTCCTCAGGGAGAAGGGCGGTATACAAATTCAAATTCAATTCAAATTCAAATTCAAATTCAAAATAAACTGCAATGATTCACTTTACAACTCTGGCAAGAAAAGACATAAAACGGGGCAAAATTCATTTAACAAATATCTCACTTAGCAACACAAATTTTGGGCTCCATTGTGGTCGTATGTCGAGGATTACCTGTATTAGATATACTCTGCAAACTGCTGGAGGAGGTCCAGCCTTTGCCCTTTTCCTGCCTACCAAAGATTCCAAGCTATGTTGTTTCTTTGCTCTTTCAACACTGGATTACATTCCACCACATAAATGGATCATCAAACGGATCAACCCAGAGTTCTCATTTGAGGCACAAATTAATAGGTTTAAGTTTATCCTACTCTGGATAGTTTGTGTGAAGACTTAACTCTTTGGAGAAGGCTCTAAGACCAGGAAAGAGGGAAGGATAGACAAAAAAGAGGACAACCAACAACAAGGTGGATGGACTCGGAGTGAGGCTGAGTCAGGGGTGAGCTTCAAAAATTTTAGCAAAACGTTCTCTGCCTGGTTGCTTGGTGGGTGTGGCCATGATGGGTTTGGGCTAGTTGGCCTCCTGCACCATGGTGGGGGAGGCGTTTTTGCCTCAAGCCTTGGGAGGGCGAAAATGGCCTCCCCAGGCTCTGGAAGCCCTCTGGAAACCGGAAACAGGCCCATTTCCAACCTTCTCGAAATTCCGGTAGGCCCGTTTTTCGCTCCCCCCCCCCGAGCTTCCGCGCACGCCCTGCATTTACCTGCATCCAAAACGGGCTGTGTGGGGATTCCTGGGAGGGGAGGGGAGGGGTGGGAGGGGCCAGCCAGGCGTGGGATTTGCGGGTTCTCCAAACTGCACAGAATCTTAGCTAGAGTTTCTCCCAAACCTTTGTGAACCCTCAGCAGCCCACCTCTGTACTCACCTGGGCTGAGTACACAGTTGGAAGACCTGAAAGACCAGGTTAGGGATAGATTGTCATAGAGAAAATCTACTTTTGTGGTTGTTAGGAATAAAAATAATCACTTGATGATGCATAATCAGTCAAGTAATTGGTGACCTTTTAGTCAGTTTCCAGACCTCTAGAATCTAAACCCTCAAATCCTGTAAACTCAAGTTCCAGTTCTTTAGCGTTATTTTGTTATTTGTGGTTGCCTCCTGGAGTACAACCATCAAAAATAACTAGACCGATCTATTCAAAATCTCCCACTGTTGTACATCTCAACATAGGATTTGTAAACTAAGTGGAACTAGGTTTACAGCCTCTAATTTTAATTAACAGAAAATGTATATTTTCATTTTGTTACCTCCAAAACTTCTCGCATATAGTCCCTCTGAACATTTTGACAGACAAGCAATGTGTAATCTTGTTCTTGCTTACACGTTTTTCTTGATTAATCCAGTGATTTACATATGTAGGAATACTAGGAATATGTTCAGACAGAATCTTAACAGATAAAGCAGGTCTTTGGGGGGGAAAGGTAGGAGCAGTCAAACTTAAGAAGGAACTACAAATCACATATGTAATTAAAATTTCAGTTCAGATCTTATATTATATCTACCCAGAAGATCTTCTCCAGGGAGACCAGGAAAATAAATGCTTAGAAAGAAGATCTATGAAGTGCTCTAGCCCTTAGATATATTGACATGTCAGCATTCTTCCAATTAGAAAGAAATGTATCTTTATGCTCAAGATGTTCTAGGAAAGACATAATATAAGGTAGGGACAGGCAATGTGTGGGCTTTGCTGTATTATCATTCTCTGCTATTGGCCAGGCTGACAACAATTCCACAATATTCATCATAGGTCGCCCAGAGCCTTAGAGGTGACATGATTTTTTAAAATGCTTCCAGTGTTCCTATAAACCTGCATTCATTTAATTCCTGGCAAGGACGTTTTTTATTTCCATTAGGTAGTTGTTTTTTATCTGAAGTTTTCAGAAAGCCCTGAAATTCTACATTCTTTTATTTAAAAAAAGCTGAGAAAACTCTGCCCAAATATTAGTTTGTGAAATTTCTAAGGCCCGCCAAAGATTACAACTAGAGTTGCTGACAGACTTGTTTTTTTAAAAAAAAAAGCCAAGAAATTAGCATTTTTTGTCATTACAAATTTATTTTTATTTATTTATTAAGTTCATATTGCTGCCTAATATAGTTTTTGATTAGCACAGTTTGCTGTAAATTTGCTTAATACTTGATCAGTTATTCTGTGGTAAATATGCTTGTCAGAGGTTGGGTCAGGATAAAATCTGATAGAGAGATAAACTTGGACAGCATTTGTCACAAAGGTACTTTTTTCCCAAAGGCAATGGGATTTTTTTTTGCCCCCGCCCACCTCTGAAAATGCTTCTTTTCTCATTCAAGAAGCTTCTTCAGTTCAGAACTGAAGAAGCTTCTTGGATGAGAAACAACAAAGCAAGAAAATCCATTTGCTTTTTGGGAAAAATGGCCTTTGGGATGACCCCGACCTGGATGATTGACAATCTCCATAGACACGGACATCACTTAAACAAATGAAGAAGTTTATTCTAAATGCTAAGATATTTATAGAACTATAATAGTGTAAGTATGCATAAGTGAAAATATACATGCATGCACACACACACACTCCTTAATTATCTCAACAACCTTTCAATGTTTCCCTCACTTCTACCTGTGTTGGATGTCGGCCTCTTTTTTCCCTCTGTTTCTCAATGGCTGATTTTGAATTTTTTTTGTGAGTTTTTTGGCTATTCCTGCTGCCAAACAAAATGTTTAACTCACACAGTTTGACTCTCCAGTATCAAAATCTCCTGGTCCCTCCACATATTCAGATGCTGCTCTGGGATTTTTTTTTTTTTCCTGATCTTCCTCCTCATTCAAGACTGGAATCTCTGGACCTGCAGGCTCCATATCATTACACATTTGCCAAGTGATGTCCTCCTCAATGGCAGGTCCTGTAGTATCTACAACATAACCACCAAAACCACCTCTATCTTCTCTGCTTTTTCTACCTCTTTTTATATCCTATATTGATGACATATATGTGGCACTGTATAGATACCTTCCAGCTTTCCCCCCTTTTTGCCTCTGCTGAGTCATCTGCCTTCCCTAAAAAATAACATGACCTTGGCACAGACTCAGATGCTTTCCTTCAGCCAGGCTCTTCAACCTGCCATAAAACCAGAACACTACAAAATCCAGGTAGCTCTTAGTACCAGCTTCTCCAAAGGACAACAATTCTACCCATTTTGACAGAAGTATCCCTACCAGCCTACAAGAGCAAAACCAACAAAGAAGTGTTGTGGCATTTCATTTATGGTGTCATATGTTCTCATGGGCCCCAATCCATTTCATTTCTGGAATTTCATTATGGGATCATAAACCCAAGATGGCAGAGTTTGTAGTGATGTCTGAGAGAACTACAGTGCAGAAGACAGAGATAAATATGGTTGCAAGTGGCATTATTGCAATATGTACTTTCTGTGGTTCATTTTTCTTTAACTTTTACTATGCTTTCACTTCATCCATATACCTACCTGTCCCAGGAGACAACTCCATTACAGGGCTTGGTAACATTTTAAAGCACCAGGCACCAAAAACTCATTATTTTTCTCAAGAATAAAAACAAACCTTGCAAGTTCACTATATCTCATAAGGTTTCAGATATCTCAGCTTTGCAATCCTACAGAGGAATGCAGACATTTTGTACAAACATATGCAAGAACGTTAATCTCATTAAACTGCCTAAAGTTCATTCACAAAACATTCTAGGTGTCATCTAAGACCCACAAGATATTCTAAATCTCATCTGAAATCTCCTGTAAGAAGACCACAAAAGATTAGGAAAATTATAAGATGCCAATAATTAAATAATAATTTTGCCAAGTACTGTCAAGGCACCACTGATATTATAGGTGCCATAGCCTGAAGTGGACTAGGGTCTGCAAAAGCTTTTATTGTGTTTTTTGTTGGTCTGTAGAAAATCACATCTAGCAAGGTTGCCTGAAATCCACATATAATTCCAGAAAAGTAGTCTAATGCAAGCCATTATAATAGCAAATTAACAGTACTTTCCTGAAATCACAACTCCAGAAGATGAACATAAGGCTGGCACAGCTAAACCTAACAGGTATGTCAAGTCCCTAAATCTAGTATCTCATTTTCACATGTGGAATAAGTGAAAAGAGACTTTAGTTAAATCCAGGCTGTACTTCCCAGCTAGAATCTCTTTGAGGAAGGGATGCAAAACATTGTCCATGCACAGGGGTGGGTTGCTAGGGGTTTGCAGGGGTTCGGGGGAACCTCTAGCTAAGATTCTGTGCAGTTTGGAGAACCCCCAAATCCCACTCCTGGCTGGCCCTCCCACCCCACCCCTCTCCTCCAAGATGTCCCCACGCAACCCGTTTTGGATGCAGGTAAGTGCAAGGCACACGCGGAAGCTCAGGGAGGGCGAAAAACGGGCCTACCGGAAGTTCAGAAAGGCCAGAAATGGGCTTGTTTCTGGCCTCCAGAGGGCCTCCGGAGTCTGGGGAGGCCATTTTCGCCCTCCTGGAGGCTCAAGAAAAGCCTTCGGAGCCCAGGGAGGGCAAAAACACGGGGGGGGGCACTGTGGTGCAGGAGGCTGACTAGGCCATGTCCACCATGGCCATGCCCACCCAGCAACCGGGCAGAGAATCCCTTGCTAAAATTTTTGAAGCCCACCCCTGTCCATGCATGAAAATGAATGAAATGCTATAAATTTTGTCTGAAATGGTACAGGGCTTCCTGCCTTAACAGGGGGTTGGACAAGAAGACCTCCAAGGTCCCTTCCAACTCTTTACTCTTGTTATCCTGACAGGTTAATTTGCATGTCTGTGATACCTGCAAGCTGAAAATCAAAAGAAAATATGAGATGATAGTGATTTTAAGGTGAAGACAAAAAAAAAGGATAATGTGAGCTATGGCTTTGCCACAAAATGTCCCTTTCGTCAATTCCAATAAGACGTTTTCTTGAACACAGGCATGAAAATATGTGAGGATATCATTCTTCCAACAAGGTGTGAGCCCTTCCCTCTCCTGTTTCACTTTGAAAAAATTAATGATCATTTCAGGGAACCTTTGACAAGTACAGCCTGTGAAAAGCAGTGAAAAATAAATAATTATTCCCTGGCAAGGTCATAACTGTTGCAATATTTTCAGGATCAGACTCAATAAAGATAATAGGAGTTAGAGCTTTAAATATATTTCTTTTTAATTATGATAGGCATTCTATATTCACTGAATATTCAAGGTAGAAGCGACGAGAATGGTGAGGGTGGCTCCTTATATATACAAGGGGTGGAGCTAGGAATGGGAGTGGTAAGTTATGAATACATTAAAGTCCAAAGAATAAGTTAACCTCTGATGTTCCATATATACATTATTTACACATTGGAGAATAAGGCATTTACATCTGACAAATCCCCCTCTAAATGCCGGTTCGTTACACAACACCAATTACATTCTGATTCAGGACAATATAATACATATAATTTAGAAGTTAAATATTTGTGTTGTTTAGAAGGTAAGGGTTTTGTTAATATGTCAGCTAATTGTTCAGAAGTATCGCAATGTATTGCTTTAATGAATCCGTCTTGAGACAGTTGTCTCACATGCTTAAACTTTATATCAATATGCCTGGACCTTTGTCCAATTGCATCTGATCTGGATATTTCAATGGCCGCTTTATTGTCTTCATGCATAATAAATGGTAAGGTGGGTTTCTTCCAAACATCAGTGATCAGATCATTGAACCATACAAGGTTATTTGCAGCTTTGGACAAACAAACATATTCCGCTTCTGTAGTAGAAGTGGCTACTAGTTCTTGTTTACCAGTATACCAGTAAACTGGACAATTATTCAATAGAAAAACATAACCAGAAGTACTCTTTCTGCATGATGTATCACCAGCCCAATCTGCATCAGCATAACAAGTAATTTTTGGTTCTCTGTCATTATTGGGTTCCAACATTAAACAAAAATCTAATGTACCCTTCAGATATCTTAGAATTCTTTTGACAGCTTCCCAATGATACAAGGTTGGTTTACTAACATATCTTGACAATAGATTGAGAGGTAATGCAATATCTGGCCTAGTCCAATTAGATATATAAAGGAGTGAACCTATAACTGATCTGTAAAATGTGTTGTCTTTAAACTCAGGGGAAGATTCATCAGTGTTTCTAAGAAAATCAGTTTGCATAGGGGTGTCACAGGTTTTAGCATTATTTAAGTTACATTTGTTTAGGAGTTCGATGATTTTATCTTTCTGTGTAAGTTTGAATCCCCTTTTAGTTTTGTTAATTTGCACACCAAGGTATTTATTCACTTTACCCAGAGATTTCAGTGAGAAGTGTTCATTTAACTTATTTACAAAGATTTCCCTGCTCTCTTTATGCTTTCCAATGTATAAAATATCGTCCACGTAAATTAATACAAATTCAATATGATCATTACTCTTTTTTACAAAGAAACAGTTATCAGCAGTGGTGGCGTTGAAATCCATGGTCTTAAGTACTTTTACCAAGCAATCGTACCATCTTTTGCCGGATTGCTTTAATCCGTACAGACTCTTATTTAATAACCAAATTTCGTTCTTATTAGTGTATTGACTGTGTGGTGCTCTTACATATATTTCCTTATCTAATTTTGCATGTAAGTATGCGGTCTGTATGTCATATTGGAATACGTCCAGATTGAGTGCAGATGCTACTACAAGGGCTGTTTTGACACTCTCAGTTCTCACTGTGGGTGAATATGTATCAGTATAGTCTTCTGGATATTTTTGTGCATAGCCTTGTGCAACTAGTCTAGCCTTGTATAAGGTATTGCCTCCTTCTAAGTTCTTAATTTTATAAATCCACCTGGTACCTATAATTGTTTTATCCTTAGGTGCGATCGCAGGTGTGAATACATTTAATCCTTGTAAACTTTCCATCTCTTTTTCCATAGCTAGTTCCCATTTTTCTCTTTCTTCATGTGGAAGTTTCAATACTTCTTCATATGTATTAGGTGTTATTTGTTCTCCATTCATATGCATTATGTAATCTTTGTATTTATTTGGTATTTGGTTTCTATTGTTTCTAATAGTTCTTTCAGGCTTGCTATGGTTATCATGCAAATATCTAGCTTCCTTTTTTGTTAATGTGTCTGTCTTTATTTTATCCTGACTATTAGTCCAAGTTTTGGTTTTGTTCTTACTTTTGTTAATATTTTGATTTTCTGTTGTTCCTTCCTCGCAAGATATCGTATCTTTACATTTATTAGGAAATATTTCATTAAGGTGCAATTTTGACCAATTGGCCTGTTCATGGAACACAGCTGTTCTGGATACTATAAATTTGTTATTACTATCAATAAATCTGTACCCTTTGGTTCCAGTTTCGTATCCCATGAATCTTAATCTCCTGGATACGTTTTCTCCCTTTCTCCTCAATTGTTTAGGTATGTGTACGTCTGCAGTGACTCCAAATATGTGCATGTGTGATAATTTGGGTTTTCTATTGTACATCACCTCATATGGTGTCTTATTCACAATACTGGACCAGGTTCTATTTTGAGTGTAATTCGAATAATGTAATGCCTCTGACCAAAATTGTTTGCCTAAACCAGCATCCTCTAATGTGCACCTAATCATGGTTTGTAGTGTGGAATTTTTCCTCTCTGCAACTCCATTTTGAAATGCAGAAAAAGGATTGGACGTGAAATGTAACATTCCTCTATCCTTTAACCATTGGGAGAATTCTTTAGACATGAACTCACATCCCCTATCTGTCATAATTTGCTTTATTCTGATATTATGTTGTGTTTCTATACGTTTGTAGAATTCCTTAAATTTCTGAAATGTTTCATCCTTGTGCTTTAATGTGTAAACAAAACCATATCGGCTGTAGTCATCCACTATTGTTAGGAAGTAACGTTTTCTATAGGTAATTGAGGGACTTAATGGACCAACTAAGTCCATATGTACCAAATCAAAAATATTGTTAGTTGATCTGTTAGATTTTTTTGGTCTGGGACTGGTTTTTAGTTTGGTGGACTTACATACTGAGCATTCCAAATAATTTTCACAATTTTTTATTTTGACACCTTCTGCGTGTTCAGTCATTTTTTGTACTACAGGAAAGCTTGCATGTCCTAACTTCCTGTGTAAGATGTGAGCACACTCATCATGAATTGGTTTACCTATTTTTGGTTTCTTTTCCTTGTATGTATTTTTGTGATCATGAGTTATTCTACACTCATCATTGTCACTGTTACTGACATTTTCATCATCTGCTTCAATACAATCTTCCATATTTGAATCAATGTTATGTAAACATCTTTCTTTAGTTATCAGATAGGGTAGACCTCCTTTTATCATTACAGTACCTACATTTGTTTTGTTCTTTTCTATAGTTGCTTTCCCCTTTGAGAAAACTATATTGATATCAGATTCTCTGCTTAATTTTATGGCACTTAGTATGTTGTGAGGTATTTCTGGGATTAATAATACCCCCTCTATTTTCCCTAGACCAGGCAAGGTCACATTTCCTTTGCCTAGTACTTGAACCTTTTCTTGATTAGCTACCTTTATCACAAACTTATCTTCTATAAATGAAGATAATATACTTTTGTTGTTGGTGGTGTGATTTGTTGCACCAGAATCAATAAGCCAATTGTTATTCTCATCCTGCTGTGTTCTGGTGCTGTCTTGTTTATTTAGCCCATTCAGTGACCCAGATTTCCTCTCTTTTGAATTTTCTCTACCCCCTCTACCTTCTTTGTAATTTGGTGGGCTTCTATATTTGTGTCTATCTGTGGAAGATTGTCTGTAATTATATTTGCTCCTATATTCTGGTCTATGTCTCTCTCTTGAGACTTTGGGGCAGTCTCTTCTACTATGTTCCCTGGATCCACAATTGTAGCATCTAAAGGCCTCATTATGTTTATCTTGAAAGACTACTTTCCTAAAAGGTTTGTGGTCTGTTTGGTTACTGGATCGATTTTTTCTTGAATTGTCTTCTGCTATCAATTTGTTAGATAGACTTTCTATGGATAAATATCCCAAATTAATGGTATCTAAGTGTGACATAAAGCTATCCCATGATGGATCAAGTGAATTGATAATAACACTTTTCATTGTTTGATCTGAAATCACTTCCCCCCTCAATTGTAGCTCAGCTCTTATTTTGTTTAGATTTATCAAATGCTCACTTATAGAAACCCCTGGTTTTACTCTAGAGGAAAAGAAATCCTTAGACATTCTTGTGGTTGTAGCTACGCTATCGCTGTGAAATAGATTAAACATGCATTGAATTATTTCTGATACAGTTAGGTTTGGTTTGATGCTATGATACATTGCAGGAGACACGCTAGATATTATTATGAAAAATGCTCTATGATGTAAACAATCTATTTTTAAAGTCCAAGGTCTTCTTGGAGGGCTAGTTATAAAGAATAGTAAATTTTCTTTCATGAAAATAACCTGAAGCTGTTGATACCACTCTTGTAAATTAATGCCATCAATTCTAAGTTTTGGGAAGTCACTGGGTAAGTTACCTACATTATTCTGTCCATTACTTACAACCTGGGGCAGTCCGTGATCTCTCAAGTGCAGGAAATTACAGAACGGCATTGGGATGCTTGCAATGAGTCTGCGCGGTTCTCTGGCCAGTTCAAGTCCTTCTGGGTCGTCTACGTAGTTTCGCACATGCGCGTTGCTCATTTCTTCTTTGGTGGCGTCGTGGAAGGTTCTCTCCCTTTCAGCTCTCTCGATCCGCTCCTCCTCAGATGAGTCGGTCTCTGGCTCGGTTTTTGGGGTTCTGGTGGTGGTGACGGTTCTTTTCTTCTTTTTGTGTGCGTTGGTATTCGATTTTGTCTGTGGTGTAGGGCGAAATCGGCATGGCTCTCTGGGCTCGGGCGTCGTCGCTTTCGAAGTCAGGATGGGAGCGTGCAGGTCTTGAGTCGCCGGTTTGATTTCTTGCTTCTTCGTAGATGTCTTGGTAATTTTCAGTCTTGGCCCAAAAGCAGCAAAAAGCGTTTTCATTGCTGATTTTACTTGAGATTTTGTTAAATCGTCTTCACTTTCTGATTTTGGATCATCTGAAGAGTTTGAGACTTCTTTCTCACTTTCTTCGTCTGATAGTGTTTTTCGCGCCAGAAATTTTGAACTGAGCGTTTTGATTGGTTCTGCTCCATTCTCTTTTGAAGTTCGTTGAAACCAAGATGGCTGCCATTCAAAATTTCGCGCGGGATCACATCTTTTCTTTTTAACAACTATTTTCTCAGTAGTCATCTCACTTACGATTTTTTGATCTTTGGGTTTTTCTTTAATGACGTTTTTCTCTCTTGCTGCTCCGCTGTTCTTCAGCATCTCCTGGAGGTCCGCGATGAGACTTTCATCATTCTTTTGGCTTTTTAGTATCTTTAATATCTCTGACCTGAGTTCGTTATTTTCTATTTCGATTTCTTTCTGGTCATTATTTTCACTCATTAGTTCTTCTTCTTCAGTGGTGTATTCTTCGGATTCTCTCGAAATCGCATTGGTGGATTCGTTGATCATCTCTTGATCAGTTTCTATTTCTTTGCTGTAGGCCCTGGTGTTGGGCCTATCTTTCTTGGACATTTTTAATTACTTATTGAGTCAATTAACCATCCTCTGCTACCAGCTTGTTGCAATATTTTCAGGATCAGACTCAATAAAGATAATAGGAGTTAGAGCTTTAAATATATTTCTTTTTAATTATGATAGGCATTCTATATTCACTGAATATTCAAGGTAGAAGCGACGAGAATGGTGAGGGTGGCTCCTTATATATACAAGGGGTGGAGCTAGGAATGGGAGTGGTAAGTTATGAATACATTAAAGTCCAAAGAATAAGTTAACCTCTGATGTTCCATATATACATTATTTACACATTGGAGAATAAGGCATTTACATCTGACAATAACTTTATAGCTAAAGGATGACGAGAAACCTGCCTGTAATTGAGCTTAAGTAGTATTGTGACAAAATGACTTAAGAATTGAGCCTCGTTACAAATTGCCACATGTTTGGCACTCCTGAAGAATACCCACTAACAATGATGTATTTACCATGTTTCATATTCCTGCTGAAGCCACTTAATTCAGAGAGATAGAGGAGGCCCAGGGGTGAAGTTGACCTTGAGGCTTAGCTAGCGCTCTCAGACTCAGTGAATAAACTCACATTTTCTTCTTCCTTGAAAGGCCACAATCCTCTCTTCAGAGAAGGGAGATATCTTGGCTTGTCAGTGACCTAATTATCTTACAAGCACCATAGCAGGATATGATCAACTCCATTTTTAGCTTAGAAACGCAGAGAGTACATTTTGGATGGCCGTCACTGACTCGTTTTCTCTCAAGGAAAAGCTCCGTTAAGAATCTCAGGATTGTAACAAGACTTGGGGTTAATCTGATGACTCCCTAAGGTTCCTTTCAATGGTGTAAATATTGATTCTAAAATTTTGAAAACTGAAGCTCTTGGGGAAGCAGTCCTGTGCTTCTTCCTCCTAAGACTTGCCTAAGAGCACTCAAGTCAGTTTGGTATTGTGAATGGAGGCAACCTGAAGAGACCCAGTTTCAAGTTCCCAGTCAAACAAAAAATTCAGTTCAGCTCTTTGGATAGATCAGTATATCAAATTCCAATGTACTCTACACATTTGTTTGGAGGATAACATAACTAGGAGGATGAAGAGCAGGGGTAAAATACTCATGGTTTGGACCAGATCGCCCAATCTGGTAGCAATGGCAGCGGGTGGTTCGGAGAACTGGTAGCAAAAATCCCTGCCCCCCCTCCACCATGCCCAGCTGAACTGCACGATCATCAGAGGCTTTTTTTTTTTTTTACTTTTAAAAGCATTTTTACTACAACCTCTTCCGACGAAAAAAATGCTTTTAAAAGTTTTTTTAAAAAGCCTCTGATGATTGCACAGCTCAGCTGGGATCATCAGAGGCTTTTCAGAGCATTTTTTCTGCAACCTCTTGGCCAAAGAGGTGGTAAAAAAAATGCTTTGAAAAGTCTCTTACGATCCCAGCTGAGTTGCCTGATCGGCAGAGAGGCATTTTTTAAAAAGCCTCTCTGACGATCCCAGCTGAGTTGCCTGATTGCCAGAGAGGCTTTTCAAAGCATTAGAAAAAATGCTTTGAAGAGTTAAAAAAAAAAAAAAAGTTGGCCACACCCACCCAGTCACATTACCCCACCACCACCAAACCACGCCCACAGAACTGGTAGTAATAAATTTTACATTTCACCCCTGATGAAGAGCTCTTATAAAGAAATAATAGAATAGAATAGAATAGAATAGAATAGAATAGAATAGAATAGAATAGAATAGAATAGAATAGAATTCTTTATTGGCCAAGTGTGATTGGACACACAAGGAATTTGTCTTGGAGCATATGCTCTCAGTGTACATAAAAAGACAAGATACATTCGTCAAAAATCATAAGGTACAAAACCTAATGATAGTCATAGGGTACAGATAAGCAATCGAATCATACTAGGAAACAATCCTATAATAAATAAATAAAATAAAGAGGCAGGATGTAAACATAAATGGGCTTCCTGTTGTCCCAAGGAAGGGTGCTTTTATATACAGTAATATTGTCTTCAGAATTAGTTGAACTTCTTAGACATTTGGAAAGTATAAAACCCATGTGAGAAAATGCAAAGCTATGAATGGCCAGAGAGATTCTTGTGTTGTCACTTGATTAATCAGAGGAATGACAGCCATGTGATTCAGCTCTTTGTGATAATTCATTCGAAATTGAATGCTTCTGGCTAGTTCTTTGATTCTGCAAACAGTCTTGTGCAAAAACAGTTTTTTTCTCCATCCAAACTCCCTTCAGATGCTTTGTGACTACAGTTCATAGAAATCCACAACCAGCTAATGGTTTCCTCCGTTGGCTTGGCTAGCACTCAATGCCATTTGTTCCTCCTTTCCCAGAACATTTACTCCTTTCCACTGACCACTAAGCTACTATAAAGTGCTATATTTTTAAAAAAAATTCCAGAGTTCTCTTTTGCTTTTATATTCGATGGTTACCTATTTGCAGCAACTTGCACAAAGAATAATTTTTAAATTGTCTCTAACCATCCCAACATAGAGTGTATAACAGCAAGCTGATCTGATATTATCAAATCATATGCATAATTGATCAAATGGCTGTTTTTCCTTTTTTGTATTTAATGTTTAATTAAGAATGTTGATTATAATAGTTAAAAACTAATATATATTAACTTAAAAAAGAAAGAATAGTAAGAACACAAAGTGCAAGAATAAAGAAAGAAGAAAAAAGAAAGAATATAATAAAGAAAAAGAAGTTATATATAAAGAAGTGCCTTTCAACCTTTATAATAAGAAGTATAGACAAATTTAGTAACACCCCCATAAGGTTATAAAGACATATGTTTTCATCCCATATCCTAATGCTTATCTATAAGCAAATCCATAAAATACAAACTTGTAGTGTCAGTGTCAACAGAAGTCCACAAGGAGTTGTTAGAACTTTGCAAAAAAATGTTTTATTTTAAAGTTGATCAAATAAACTAACTTTATGTTTCTTCCTTTTACTTCAATCAGTCATAATCTTTAATTCATTCAAATATTGTTGTAATATTAGATTACTCTTCAATTCTTCTTTATTCCATTGCACAGATTTCTTCAAAAGGTGACAAACTTCTTTTGTAGATTCAATAAGAAAACATTTCCAGGACATTCTCTTGGTTTGTCATATGTATTTCCACTTTAATTTTTAAGGCTTCAGCCAGTTTCTTTTGTATCTCCAATAAAAGCATAATTTTCCAAAACATCCTCTTTCACATGTCATTTGTAGTACCACTTTTCATACTTTCTCTGTTTTGTTAGACAAAATTTGCTCCACATCTTTTATTAGCATCTTTTGTACATAATTACACAGAATCAAACATTATATCATATATCATATATCATACTTATATTAATTATCAAACTTCTTTCACCCATCATCCTCATAGAGAGGCTATTAGTCACACTGTTGAAGTTGTAGCTACTAATTTCTGCCTATTCTTCAAATATCTCCTTTAATAATTTCAGTGTTATGTTTGTGTCATTTTGTAAGTTCCAATGCTAATCAACACCAAAAGGAGGCTTGTATTTTTTTCCTTCTACTAAAATTTTTTAGTCCTCTAGTGTCTAGTTTCTAAAGTTATAAAGTTGCCTTGTCTTTGTTATGAGCTAAGATAACCAAAATAACCAATTTCTCTCAAGAAGCTATATATATATATTATATTTAATTCCAAAAACATATAGTAAAAATCAATATTCCAAATTTAATTGGACCCTTAATCTATTTATAACTTTCTTAAATCAAAATCTTATTTAGATGTTATTTTATTTTATTGTTTATCTCAAATTCTTTGTTCTTAAGGTTGTAATTAATTTTTCTTTTGTTCAGAGCTGAAGCTAAACTCATCTAACAACTTTTTAAACTTCTCATTCTGAAGGTCTCTAATAGCTGTAAAACTGTTAATAGGCAGTTTCCAAAAGTGATTAGAAAATGAGGCTTTCAAATTTAGTGTACTTTAAAAGGCTCGGCCATAGTTGTGAGCAAGATGGCTAATCCTTTCATCTCTTGACACTCAAAGCCACAGAAGACCGCTATCCTGCAATCTCCTCCTGAGGAACAGCCATTAAGACCACATGTGAATGAAGTCCTATTGTCTCCTTTTCCAGAGAAGTTCCAAAGAACCAGTCTACTTGGTGTACCAATTCCTTGGTGTTTCCCACAGTCATTTGCTCTGCTTTTGTGAAGATGTCTTCAGTCACCATTCTCTGAAAGTCCAAATTGCCTTGTTTTTCCCACTGATTCCATTGGTTCTTTATTGTAGGCCAGATCAAAAAACAAACATAGCAAGAATCCCAGGAAGGATTTTTATTGTACTAAAGTAGTACAATATGTATGCCTTTCCAAGTTTGTTTCTGTCCCAGCTTTAACTAAACAAAATCAAGTTGGGTTTAATTTGAGTTTCTTTCTTCAATTCCCTATGAGGACTGTAATCTTTTCTGCCAGAAAGACCAATGTTATGCTTATGAAAGGAGACTTAACTGTAGTTTTCCATACCACTGTAATTTTACATACTACAAATGTTAAATCCGAGCTTCTGAGAATGTTTCCTCAGAAAGGGGGATTGTTTCATCCTTTTCTGGTTGTCCCAAGGTGATTCATGCTCACAAGATGGCATTGGCTGTGCAAAGAGGAACTTGAAAAGCTGGAATCTGTCTACCAAGTGTGAATATTGAGAGGCAGAAGATCTAAATGTAGCCAAAAGAAAAATTACACCAGCCATGAGATGTTGCCAGCAAACTTTTAAAAGAAATCCTTGATTAACTCTTGGAGGAGTTGATAATCATCATCCACCAAGATACAACTTCGACAGGCTTTTATTGTATTAGCAGAATCAATACCATTTCAGGCAGGAGATAGTTAATCTCAGAGTAGCAGAGCAATTAGGCTAGAAAACAATTTTCAACATTCCATTCTTGTTTGAAGACAGATGCCAATACAGGGAGGGGAGGTTGAAGTTCAGTATGTGTGCCTTTGCTGCATGCTACTTGCATAATTATTTGGCTGTAAGAGTCAATCCCAGAGAGAAGCTAACACCTTTAGTCTTGATAAACTACAAAGAAAATAAAATATCCAGGCTCCTAGAAGATCTTTGTGTGTCGAGTATTGTCTGATCAATCCGAAAAACGCCTATAAATGCTCAACTCCATTTCTGCAGCCTTTGCAGCACGCAGAATTTCTTGCTAAATCCAGAGCAAATACAGGGATGTAACTTTAACATTTATATTACAGGTTCTCTTACAATCCTTTCCCCAGCTAATAAATAATCTGAACGTTTCAGCCCCTATACTCTTCAATGACACCATCGGTTTTTGATGACTTTCTCGTAAGTGCCCTGCCCTCCCACACGCACACCAAAGTGGTTGTTCACCAAGTCTAAAGTCTGTACTACTCTATCCCCAGTTCCATTCCTCCAAGCCATTCTGGAAGGATGCTATGTTCAATGGTATCAAAAGCCATGGAGAGATCCAGAAGGGTCAGGATAGTTGCATTTCCCCCATCCTGATATATGATATTCCCCCATCAAGATATATAATAAAGGTAAGAGTAAAAAGGAGGTCTAAGCAGAAATGTACCTTCAAGCAAGTAACACATAATGTAGTGGTGTGGGTGTGTGGGTGTGATGGTTAAGCTGCTGTCTCTCAATGGCTTCTGGTTTCTGATCCTAAAGCAGTACTGCTTGATCTGCAAGGGCATACAGGTACTTGTATCACAATCCCAAGGGACTATTATGATAGTCTTTCTATGAAAATTGTTGTACTGACATATTTTTATAGTTGCTGAATGCTAACATCTGATAGGGAGGGAAGAAGGCAGGGAACTCTGGTTCTATTTTATTCATTCAGTGCAATTTTTTTTTAAGGGGCATGTCGGTGTTTATTGAAACAGGAATGTTCACTGACATCCTTTCACACAGCTGCTCCCAAGGGCTGCAGTTTAGCCAAGCCCCATCACATTCTTCAACTGGGAGCAGTATTTTTCCTTTTTGATTTTGCCTTCAAATAAGAAACACCAGAGAAGCTGCGATGCTGTGAAAAGATATGGAAGAAAGTAGACAATCAACATTCTTTTTTAAAAAAAAGAAGTGAAGCTTTTTTTAAAAAAAAATGTACATCCAGGTCCAAGGTATCTATGCAATGCTGGTAATGATGTTCCTCTAATGCTAGCTCTTTCTATTAATACAGTTGCTGATAAATTCATCCACATGATGATGTTTACCAAAGTCGTCCAACTTTAGATTTCCAGACTGAATCATTCTGATTTGTTTCCAATCTCCCAGCATGCATACAACAAGCAAAAAACAAAGCAATAATTTCATCCAAATCGATACATTATGACTAGAAATCCAAGTTGACCACAGAAATCTACTTGGTGATCTATGGTCAATCCCTACTTTTCAACTTAACCTGCTACATAAAATAACTATTGCTGGAGAAGACTCCTGTGAGTCCCTTGGACTGCAAGGCGATCAAACTAGTCAGTTCTAGAGGAGATCAACCGTGACTGCTCTTTAGAAGGCCAGATCCTGAAGATGAAACTCAAATACTTTGGCCACTTAATGAGAAGGAAGAACTCACTGGAAACAGAAATAGAAATAGAATAACAGAGTTGGAAGGGACCTTGGAGGTCTTCTAGTCCAACCCCCTGCCCAGGCAGGAAACCCTACACCACTTCAGACAAAGGGTTATCCAACATCTTCTTAAAAATTTCCAGTGTTGGAGCATTCACAACTTCTGCAGGCAAGTTGTTCCACTTATTAATTGTTCTAACTGTCAGGAAATTTCTCCTTAGTTCTAAGTTGCTTCTCTCCTTGATCAGTTTCCACCCATTGCTTCTTGATCTACCCTCAGGTGCTTTGAAGAATAGTTTGACTCCCTTTTCTTTGTGGCAACCCTTGAGATATTGGAACACTGCTATCATGTCTCCCCTAGTCCTTCTTTTCATTAAACTAGACATACCCAGTTCCTGCAACCGTTCTTCATATGTTTTAGCTTCCAGTCCCCTAATCATCTTTGTTGCTCTTCTCTGGAGAAGAGGAGAGGAGAAGAGCCTAATGCTGGGAATGACTGAGGGCAAAAGAAGAAGGGGACGACAGAGAACGAGGTGGCTGGATGGAGTCACTGAAGCTTAAATGGATTCCAGAGGATGGTAGAGGACAGGAAGGCCTGGAAGAACATTGTCCATGGGGTCACAATGGGTCGGACACGACTTCGCAACTTACAACAACAAAAAACAAAAATGGAATATGTATATGGAAAGCGGAAAGGGGAAACAGGAAAAGAAAGGAAAGGACAGAAAGGGGGAAGGGGGAAGGGAAGGGGAGGGGAGGGGAGGGGAGGGGAGGGAAGGGAAGGAAAGGAAAGGAAAGGAAAGGAAAGGAAAGGAAAGGAAAGGAAAGGAAAGGAAAGGAAAGGAAAGGAAAGGAAAGGAAAGGAAAGGAAAGGGCAAGGCAAGGCAAGGCAAGGAAAGGCAAGGAAAGGCAAGGAAAGGCAAGGCAAGGCAAGGAAACGAAAGGAAAGGAAAGGAAAGGAAAGGAAAGGAAAGGAAAGGAAAGGAAAGGAAAGAAAAGGAAAGGAAAGGAAAGGAAAGGAAAGGAAAGGAAAGGAAAAGGATGATCTAAAACTGAAGAAAAATAAAATGGTTTTGTCTCTGACATTGAAAAGACAGAGGAAAAGAGCTGACCCAACAGAAGGAAGTGCTATAGGGATGCCAAGCTATCATTCAAAAAAGACTCAGCAGAAAGAATGATGCTGGAATCTGTCCAATAATTACACTTTACAGACTTTAAACAGATGTCACTTTAGATGGAAATATTCCATGAATTAAAAACCAGCCTGTTCAACCATCAGTTATATTGTCACTGTTATATTATGTGCCTAATGTTAGCAAAAAAAAAAAAAATCCATGAAGAGAAAATGGCAAAGGAAGCTTTCAATACATTGTGGGGCCACATATTCAAGCCAAAAAAAAATCTAGGAAGAACAGTTTAAGGAATCCTGCTCCCTATGGCGGTTGTTATTATATGGTAAGTCACTTTATGCAAATCACTGGTTGCTCCTCATATTCCTTGCAGTTTCATATATTAAAGCAATTGCTGCGCTTGGAATGTTTTATAGATGCTCCTTCAAAAATACTGAATCTGTCAGTTTTCTAGGCCTCTCTCATTCAAATAGTATTATTAAGCTTTGCATAATTGATTTGGTAAAAGTATTGCTACCTCAGAGTAACCTTCTATTCTAATCCTTTTAAAAAAAACCCTGGTATGAGTTAATCTAATATATATCCTCTGATCCTATATTTAAATCAGAATTCAATTATCTATTGACTTAATTGTTTTGAAAATCTGTATTAAAATGTATTACAAAATGGTGAAGCATAAGGAATGAGCCTTGACCACAGCAGCATCTTTCTTCCCAGGCTTCTTTAAAAGTGGTTCTCCTTCTTCCTTTGTGGACAGTTCCAGTTGGCCTTGGTTGGGAAGAGTGCTCTAACCCTAACCCCCAGCGATATGGGGTGGCTCAGGATTCAGGATTCTCACACTCTTCTTTCACCTTTGTATGAAACCACTGGGGAGGTCACTCAACAGCACAAGAACTGGTATCATCAGCAAGAGATGCCATTCAGGTGCTGACCCAAGACTTGACACTGTGAGGATGCACATGGGGAAGAACCATTCCAACATCACCTTTAGCAAGGCAAAGGTAGCTTTGGACTTTTGGCCACCCTGGAGCTGGTGATGTGTCATCTTTGATTCTCACTTCCCCATTCAGAGTTGGTGCACAATTTGTCCTACCTGACTCACAGCTCCTGCTCAAATAGCAGGAGGAAGCTGTGGTTAGTGGGGCATTACATAGATTCATCTTCTGTATCAATTGCACCTATTCCTCTGCTAAACAAATAATTCCCTCAACACTGTCAAACTAGTTACTAAGTCTGCACTACTATTAATCTTGTCATCGTTCCTATCACCCATCTCCTCCCACTTATGACTGTATGACTGTAACCTTGTTGCTGGTATTCTTACGATTTATATTGACTGTTTCCTAATATGATTTGATGACTATCATTAAGTGTTGTACCTTATGATTCTTGACGAATATATCTTATCTTTTTATGTACACTGAGAGCATATGCACCAAGACAAATTCCTTGTGTATCCAATCACACTTGGCCAATAAAGAATTCTATTCTATTCTATTCTATTCTATTCTATTCTATTCTATTCTATTCTATTCTATTCTATTCTATTCTATTCTATTCTATTCTATTCTATTCCTGAATTGGGAGGCCTTCCTCACAGTTACTCAGGCTGTGGTCACTTCCTGGTTGGATAATTACTGCAATGCTGCTAAATGGACATTGCAGTAATATAAAACTGGTCCAGAATGTGGTAGTACATGCAGTTTCAAGTGTCCCTCAGTTTACCATTAATTCACTACTAATGCGACAATTCCTTTTCAGGTATAATTCAAGCTGCTGGTTACTACCTTTAAAGATTTGCACATTAGAACCTTGTACCAAGCTATTTGATGGGTCACCTTCTCCCTGAAGGAACATGTGTCTGATCCACCAAATCCCTTGCGTAACTATTGTCACTTTGAAAACCTAGAAAATGTGCCGTTTTCCATAGTGGCCCCTGTTCTGCGGGATACCTCAAGTGTAAGGCTAAAGCCCAATAATTCTAATTCTTGATGGGTAGGGAGATACTCTTTAGGGGGACAGGATTTGTTTTTTGCACATAGCTTTTATTTGTTTATTGGTTTGTCTCTTTTGGTTTTTATTATTATTTGTGAGCCATCCAGAGTTGTGACACATAAGAGTCATACAAGCCTTTTAAATAAAATAAATACATGTGGCATTTATGAAGGGAAGACGCCTTTATCCAGTACAAATATTTTTATTTAATTTATATCCCGCCTTTTATTATTTTCACAAATAACCCATGGAAGCAAACATATCCAATACACCTTCCTCCTTCTCCCCGCCCCCACAACAATAACCCTGTGGGGTGAGGTGGGCTGAAAGAGTATGACTGGTCCAAGGTTGCCCAACTGGCTTTCATGGCTAACTAGAACTCACAGTCTCCCGCTTTCTAGCCTGGTGCCTTAACCACTAGATCAAACTGGGTCTCAATTATAATCTGCATATTTTACAAACTCTTTTGAAACAGGTGCCAGCCCTCTGTAGACTCTTCTACACATTCAACATAGCAGGTTAACAAATTGAGAATTACTCCCTCTTTTCCCTCCAGTACTCATTCACTTAGTTAATCATACCTGTAGTTTTCAATGGCCTCACTATTGCAGAATGCAACCAGGCATATATTTAAAAAGCATTATATCTCCGATACAATTCTCTGTCTATTCATACCAAAATTGCAATAAACCTTGACATCTTCAGAATATTTCTGTTTTGGAGCTTCAGACACTGCACCCCTTTGGCATCGGTCATCATGGCTTGTTTATACATTCTCTTTCCCTCCCCAAGAATATTAAACAAGCATCCCTAATAGCAGGGTGAGGTTAAGCTTGGGTCTTGGCTATTTCCTGGCTGGTTTCAGTGAAACACGCCTCTGTTTTCTGATGAGGCTCATTGCTTATTCTCAGTAGACTAAGTAGATCATTTCTGCTAATCCACCCAACTGCCAGTAATGTGCATCCAGCCCAAAATTGTTCCTGAGGGACAAATGAGGTAAAAGCTATTGTTTAAAAGCCTTTTAATTAAAAGTCATTATCTTAGGCCATAAAATCCCTGGAGGTGCACTCAGGCCTCACTCAGAAAGGCAGGCATGATATCAAAGACATGGTTAATTTATCCAACTTGCTACTTTGATTTGGTTTTAAGACCAGCTAGACTATACTAGGAAAGACTTTTTACAACACAAACGGCAGATACTCTTTTGAATGAAACAACGGAATCCACCTTAATCATCAGTTACATAACGGGAGAACTAGGTTTGGCAACCTCAGAATGAAACTATCGGTAAGTAGATTACTCCAATCCCAACTCCTGTAAAAAATTCAAAGTCACAACCCCTTGCACCACAAAGGCAGAAGAAAGAAGTGTAAGAACTGAAACTTGTTTCTACTATACATGGGGTTTGCATTTTACATTTGAGAATTTCTGCATTATTTTGATAGCTGTCTGTAATTCTTGTAAAAATTACATTTATCAGACATTTTCATCCTTGAATCGTGGTCTGCAATGTCTTTAGTTCTACTCCCCAATGGAAGAACCAGATGCTCAGTATCTCTGCTTTTCTCTTAGACTCTGTTCCTACTTATCCACAGCACTTTAAGGCAGGACAAGAAGCAATGGATGGAGACCAATCAAGGAGAGAACCAACCTAGAACTAAGGAGAAATTTCCTCACAGTTACAGCAATTAATCACGGGAGGTTTTAAAGAAGAGATTGGACCATTTGTCTGAAATGATATAGGGTTTCCTGCTTGAGCAAGGGATTGAACTAGAAGCCCTCCTAGGTCCCTCCCTTCAGAATGTCATTCTGTCATTCTGATATTGATGAGAGCCCATTCACCAGAATCATGTCTGTGATAGAAGACAGATTGCCATGGAGGCAGCAGATTTTATACCAGCAGAGTTTTCTGCCAACTCAAGAACTGTTGGGTAGTGCTTTAACTTAAGAGCAGGGGAACCTCTTATGCTGGCTCAGACTTATGTTTTCTGACACCATTGTTTTCTGATGTTTGAAAATCAGAATCATGTAGAAAACATAACAAATCATTCAAATTCTTCATGAAAACATTGGAAATGATAAATTGCCCTAAACATAAAGATGGAGTCTAGCATAGATAAATGTCTAGCTAATTATGCCCTTGATGATTAGGGCAGTGAGTCACTTACTTGACAATGCCTGCAGAGGCTGACTCTTTCTTAGGTTGTAGGAAAACACTGATAGTCTCATCTTCATGTTATGCAAGTAGATCTTCACTGAGTTGGATTGTGGATATCCATGCTTTAGGTTGACAAGATGGAGGTGGATGGGTCAATATGGGAATGGATTCATGTTGGATAATTTAGGAAGCTTTGGGTGGTTAGCAGTCCTGCTGATCAATAGATTTGCAGTCTTGGATTCTGTCCCACTTGGTGTCTGTCCCTCCTGCATTTTGTACAGTTTCTTCTCACTGCAGTCATGTATGCTTATGCACATTCCATAAAGAACTTTCTTTCTCACTCCTCTTCTGATACCCAGAAAAGTATTTTGATTCAGGACTGCCCTGAAATGCTTAGATTTGGGGTTTTTTTTAAAGAGTGGCTGCCTCAGAGGCTGAGCCATACAACCAAAAGGTTACTTCAGAGTATTTCATTTCCTCTAGGTGAACAGTAGGTGACAACAAGGCAGCAGATGCGGAGTTCAAGAATGAATATTTCATGATAAACAAGAAACCTCTGTAAACATCAAGTACAGATTTATAATTGATGAAGAATACATCAGGGATTTTACCATGTTCTGAAATTCTTGACTTCAGAAAACCATCCAAAAGTTATCTGTTTTTGAAATGCAGCCTATTCACCTGATGCCTTCTGTTAGGTCTCCTGAGGAATTGTCCAGCCACAGAACTTTAACAGATAATAAGATTCATGCAAGCTAATTTGAAAAACATGGATGGGAAGCAGATCTGAATGTTGGGGATTGGAAATTATTACAATCCATCCCTTGCAATTTTTAAGATTATAATGAATTCTGAATACCATTGGGAATAAGAAAAGACCTCATCTGTGTTTTAGAAATATGCATCAATGGAACAAGGGATAAAACATCTTTTTGTGTATCAGACTGTAAGACAATCACTACAGGGGTGATATACAGGTAATATTCAATCTAATTATAAAATGTAGCTATACATATAGTTCATTTTCTTACCATTAGTAATAACACTGACTACTACTGCAAAGAGAACTGTAAAATGTTTAATTTGTTTAATAAATTTAATTAACAACATAAAAATAATGCCAGTCTTATCTGATTCAAGCTTGACTCATGACTTCATGAATATTCCCTATAGTTTTCCTGGGTACAATAAGGAAGTGCTTTTGTTCCTGAGATGGTTAGTGATTTCCCAGTTTAGTCCACTGCTCTGGGATTTCCTGAAGATCTCAGAAAAAGTACTGATTGTCCAATCTCAATTAGCTTTTTAAGTTCAGCAAAAGTAAACTCAGTTTTAAACAAGACCTAATTTCTCTAGCACTTCAGGAATGGAGCACTGTCCACGAGAACACTAACCTACTGAAATTATTGAATTACAATAACACCGGTTGCATCTCTAAAGCCAGGTTATTGCTGCCTCTGCTCTTGTGCAGCCTTGTTTGTTCTGTGGGAAAAAAAGAAGAGGATATTATACTGAGACTGTTGCTTTGTTTCAGGTGGCCCACTTCCTCGACTCTAATCATTAAAAAGTAACAGCAGTGTTTCATGTTCAAAAAATTTATGTGAAGATTCTGCCATTTATCATGGGAACACCAAGTCCTGTAGCAAGTCCATTTTTATCTCTTGTTCCTTGTGTGCAAGCTGCTTGAACAACTGAGAGAGATTAAGGAGAAGAGATATTTCCAAAGTAGCTGACAAATATCCAATACAGAATGTCTTTCTTTCCTCCAACAATGCTGCTGTTTAATTCACCACACTGTGTTACTAATATTCTGAGAGAAAATTCATAGCAATAAACTGGTTGAAACTGAGATACAGACATTAGCCCTATAATGCATGTCACCAGTGTCTGAAATATAGCTGAATTGCATTCCATTACCTCATGCCTTTCTGAAGCTTTGTATTTCCACTTCTATAATTCTCTAGTCAGCATGTAAATGTGGTAATGTGGGACATGGTGTCTGCTTGTTTCTTTCTGTAAATGATAATTTGGGATTGCTTGTCATAATGTATTTATTTGGAGAGCAAGGAAGATTAAACAATGACACATTGCGGGAACTGTCAGCAAGCACAATGCCATTTGAATGACAGAGGACAACAGGAGATTTCTTTACTGGATACTGAGAAGACCTGTCTCTTTGTAAGGGAAAGATCCACCAGGAATACAAAAATACTGGGTGCGTACAACAGGAAAAATAGCACATATCTTTCTCAGCAACTGGAGGAAAGCTCTAGATGGACACACACACATGCACACACACACACACACACACACACTTTTACAATCCAGGCTTATCTGAGATGGAATGATACCATGGAATATAACAATAACCAGAACTCTCATTAATTTAGTGCCGAGACAAAGATTCAGACTCTTCCATTTTGCCCTATAAATGAAGGGGGAAAGGCAAAGAGAAAATATGAAGAAAGTTAAGTGAGGGGAGCAATATCCAATTCAAAATTTGATCTGAGGTGAAAAGAAAAGTCACTTATTTTTGTTCTTTTTTAAAAAAGCTACAGTACTATGTGTGCAAGGACCTTTAACAGCCTTACTCTTCCATCCCTCACCTTCTTCTCCTAGTTATAAAATGGTCACCTAACCACCTAACACTGTACACTTGCCTAGCATGGCCATTTCATTCTCAAGAAATTTCGGGTGGAAAAGGAAAATCTTCATGGGTGCTTGTTTTTCCTTTAAGCTTTAAACTACTGCAGGTTCAAATCTCACCAGGCTCAAGATTGACTCAGCCTTCCATCCTTTCGAGGTAGGTAAAATGAGGACCCGGTTTGTGGGGGCAATAAGCTGACTTTGTATAAAAAAGAACACCGCTTGTGGGGGGGCAAAAGCTCTACTAAGCAGGTATATACAAAAGTATGAAGGCTATTGCTTAACACATTGTACGCCGCCCTGAGTCTCCGGAAAAGGGCGGCATATAAATCGAACCAATAAATAAATAAATAAATATGCCATCTTTCTGCCTCCCATTGTCTCTTCCTAGTTACCAAAAGTTGTGTAACTTTGCAGCAGTCAGATGACTATTTTGGAACTAAAAAGAAGATATGGAAGCTTGCTCATGTCCTTGTGGCTAGCTCTTTTTTCAAAAGAAGGGGATAAAAATAAAAACTGGCCTCTTATGTGTCAGCTTTTCATGAATTTCTTGCAAATTTTATTTGTTTCTAAGGAAATGAAGCCGTTTTTCAACCATAAAGTGTACTTGAATATCAAATTCCATTCCATTGTTAGTTTGAGCTGATCTCTATACATTTTTTTGTTTTGCAGGGCAGACATCTTGAGCCCCATAACTGATTTTGGAGATAAGTGGTAGCTAATGTGGCCAGAGGTTACCCCAGTACCCTGCTATTTGAGGCAAGAAGAGGATCTGCATGCTGTTCCCCTCCTGACCAGCAGATTGTTGGGCAAATGTTATTCTGAGAGGGTCTCCAAAGTAATACAACTCTCACAATATAGGCGGCAGATATAGCCAGCCCACAAAGCATCATAATGAGTACCCTCTTTAGAGCAATGCCAATGGGCAAGTGCGCAAGAGAGATGTTCACTTCAACTCAATGAATCAGCTTTTCAGATGGTGAATTAGGAGACAGAAGTAAGGTCTTGGCCTTGGTTCACTGTCTACCCATTTACTGATTAAAGCTGCTGCTTTGTTTGGCTTGCTGGAATGACTGGCCTTCAACACAGCAACAATGCGTTAGAAAAAATGTTTTGTATTGCAATGTGTTTTGTGCTATGACTTTGTAAATTACCCAGAGCTCTGGATTGAAGCAGTTTACATTTCTTATAATTTTTTTTAAAAAAATCAAACCCAATGCAGCGTCAATGTCTGATTTAGACAGCTTGATGGAGTTTATGCTGGCAGATACAGAAAAAACAATTGCTATGAATATTGAATTAAAATTCCTGCCTCCTGCATAAAACTACACTTTCTAATATTTTATAGGAAGAAGTTATAGATAGCATACCACTTGACCACGAGAGTAGTTATGTTCCCTTTATTCACTTACAAGAAGGGCATCCCAGCATTTCTTATCTACCATTCTGGACACAGATAAAAATGGTAGAATGACTGGCCCCATTCTGCTTTGACCAGATCCTGACCATATAGCAATAGCAATAGCACTTAGACTTATATACTGGTTTACAGTGCTTTACAGCCCTCTCTAAGCAGTTTACAGAGTCAGCATATTGCTCCCAACAATTTGGGTCCTCATTTTACCCACCTCGGAAGGATGGAAGGCTGAGTCAACCTTGAGCCTAGTGAGATTTGAACTGCCAAATTGCTGGCAGCCATCAGGCAGCAGAAGTAGCCTGCAGTACTGTACTCTAACCACTGTGCCACCGCGGGATAGAAAAACATAGCTAAGGGCATTGTTCTGAAAAGAAGTGGTCTATTCTTTTTATGCTTTACACACTAGCTTCAAGATAATAGTCTTTCTTACCAAGAGTCAAAAGATGTATTAAGTTAATAGTTCTTTATTTTACCAAGATAAAGCATTTTGACACTGCAGTAGAGGGCATGTTGCAGGGATAAAGCTAAGTTGATACACAGCAGATAAAAGGGATTGAAATGTTACTCACAACAATGATGAAAATAATAAAAACAGAGGGACTCTGAGTGTACGGTAGAGAATTCTTCACCAACAGTTCATGTGATAAGCAAGCACTATGTAGAACAGCCAAAAAGTAATTGTTCTCCATCAACAAATATTTCAGAATTCCAACCCACTTTGAAATAAAGATGGAATCATTGCAGAATTTAAGGTTAGGTTTTATTTGGGAACAATTAGCAAACCAATTCTATATCAGAGACGCAAGGTGAATTAAGCATTATAAAGGAAATCTGCAGAAATTTTATCCATTAAATCACATCCCATAAAGCATATTCCAATAATTGAATTGAATAATATAAGTGAGTGACTTGTTATATGTTATATGTTATAGCCATAACAGGGGCTCCAGCAGTAATTAGTTGAATCAGTAGTAAAATAAATCAAAGATTGCTGAAGTGAGGAGCTGCTTCTCAGATTTAGACTAAAACTAAAACAACATCAAACCCCATCTTCATAATATTGATTTAAATTGTCCTGATCACAAGACATGATGAATTGTAAGGAAATCTAAAGCTGTCCTGATCACCCCTGCTGCCTGACCCACCAGATAACACAGAAAATGCCCAGTTATCGCAAAGCAGATTGAGACCAGAACCTCATAAAGATCAATATGATCAATCCCAATTTTCACCAAGGTATGAAGAAAGCATCACCAAATGATCCAATTTCCTCTTCAGATCTGAGGTTCATCCAGATATAATTCATACCCTTAGAAAATATTTATGAGTCATCAAAATCAGGGAAAAAATAAAACTAGTATAAATCAAAAGCAGATATAGTTAAACTATCTCTTTGGCCTTGGCAAAAATATAAAATTTTGGCAAATTGATTTTAAGACTTTTTGGGCTGCACAAAAAAATTCTACAGATCCAAGTCTACAATCTTATTGCCAGCTCACCATCCTCCCAAGAAGCAGACTGATTCCTTGAAGCAATATCAACACAAAACTAAAACCCTTGTGCCATTTAATTCTCTCAGGGGAATCCAGATGCACACAGCAAGACTGGGCTTACCTTGGTGTATTGGCTGACAAAAACCAAATCTTCTGACAAGCTGTTAGCTTGGCCCTGATTGGAAACTATCTTTAATTAAAACACCACATCAAAACCCTAAACCAATTTCATCCCAGCTCAGCTAAGTGCTTTGTACAAAACATTAACTCTAAAATCTCATTACACATTAGCAACCCCTGTGACAAACATAAATGATAATTTAGCTCTAATGCAGTCAAGAGTAAGCCATTTCTTTTATTAAAAAAAGAGGGGGTGGGGGGACTCAGTGCATGGACAGCCACAGCATTCCAGCTGAAGACACAGCAAAATGTTTTAATTCTTGATTCACTTTCTGCAGATAATTGGTAAGCTGGTGGTTCAATGCATTATATAAATGCTGAGATTTATAAAATATTTTCTCTTGTTAGCCGGACAGCCTGCAACGCACCCCATCTTTAAAAAAAAAAAAACTAAATTAATTTTTAAATTCCAAATAGAATAGCCTATGGGAGAGTGGGGGGTGGAGAAAGCAAAGAGCGAGGTGAGCCAATTAATTCCATGCATCACCCCAGCTGAAAGGAGGAAAATATTCTCAGATTTGGAGATGCAACTTGATTTAATACGAATGTAAGTGTTTTATTTACTATTTGTTCTATGAATGGTGAAAAGTTCAAGGAAAGATATTACAGCCTTATCCAATGAAATAATTTTATGATGCGACAAGGATCACAGGTCTCGGAGATCTTAGCCAACATGTTTAACCATGATAGATAAGGCTGTTGGGAATTGTAGTCCCAGGACCTTTGCCCCGTACGCACATGCCTCCCGGGCTTTGCCTCTATACACTGCCTTTAAAGCGGCGAGTTAAAAAAAAACAAGGTGAGGGGAGAAAGAAAAGGCAATCTGTCAGGGCAAGCCAAGCAGGCTGGTTGTTTCAGACTTTAAACCTGCAATATTTATTTATTTATTTATTTATTTATTTATTTATTTATTTATTTATTTATTTATTTATTTATTTATTTATTGGTTCGATTTATATGCCGCCCTTTTCTGGAGACTCAGGGCGGCTTACAATGCGTTAAGCAATAGCCTTCATACTTTTGTATATAACTGCTTAGTGGGGCTTTCGGCCCCCTCTAAGTAGTGTTCTTTTTTATACAAAGTCAGCTTATTGCCCCCACAATCCGGGTCCTCATTTTACCTACCTCGAAAGGATGGAAGGCTGAGTCAACCTTGAGCCTAGTGAGATTTGAACTTGCAGTAATTGCAGGCAGCTGGTGCTACTTAACAGCACTTTAGTCTGCTGCACCACCAAGGCTCTTTAGATATAGAGTAATATAGGCAATGCCATGTGCTCCTGCCAGCCCAGAAGAAATGGGGATAGGTTAAATGCTGTGAAACAGGAGGGGGGAAGAGCAGAACAAAGGCCTAGAATGTGGGCCTAGATTGCACCTGCTGCTGCCACAGGATGAATCCTCCAGGAGGACGCGCACCATTTGGCCACTTTTGCTTCCCCTCCGTTAAGGCCGGTGCCTCGGGAAAGAGAAGAAGGAAAAGTCTCGAGCCCCACAGGCACCATGAGGGGAATGGCAAGCTCACGGGAGAGGGGGAAAGAAGAAGAGAACGAGACCGCAACAAGAGGGGGGGAAAAGAGGAAGGGGCGGTTGTGATGTTGGCACTCAGGGCTGCGATGCAGCCTCAAACCCCTTTCTGTGCCAGGGAAGTGGACGTCTCTCTCCTCTCTCAGGCTTGCGCTTGTGCGTCCATGCACACGCCTGCGCGCACACACACATAGACACACACACGAAAGAGAGATGATAAAGAGAGAGAGGGAGAAAGAAAGAAAAGAGAGAGATGAGAGAGAGATGAGTGAGAGGAGATGAGAGAGAAAGAGAGAGGGAGGGAGAAAGAGATGAGAGAGAGAGATGAGAGAGAAACAGAGGGATGAGAAACAGAAAGAGGTGGAAAGAAAGAGAAAGATGAGTGAGAGGGGATGAGAGGGAGAAAGAGAGAGATGAGAAACAGTGAGAGAGGGAGAAAGAGAAATGAGAGAGAGAAAGAAAGAGAGAGAGAGAGAGAGACCCACAAAACCTGGGTAGGCGTGGCTGGGGGGGTCATGTGACTGGGTGGGAGTGAGTGATGTTGAGTTGGCCATGCCCACCCAGTCACATGACCACCTATCTACACCTGCCCAATCACATGACCACCTAGCCACGCCCACTCAGTCACATGACCACCTAGCCACGCCCACTTAGCCACGCCCACAGAACCTGTTGTTAAATTATTTGAATCCCACCACTGAATATAAGGTTCACCTTGAAGACCCTTTGGGAACTGCAGCTAGATCAGAATGTGATGGCCCAGGCAGTCTTGGGTGCACCATGAAACATCATGTAATACCAATACCTCATGAAATGCAGTGGCTTCGAGTAGATTCCAGTTGAAGTTAAAGATGCTGATTATGACCTACAAAGCCACAGGGTCATGATACATGAGCACTATCTATCTTGGGTGGTTTGTACCTGTCCCATTAAATCCAGCAAGGTGGGCATGTTCCAGAACTCTTGTATGAAATGTCATCTTATGGGATCTAGAGGGCATGTTTTCTTTGTCACAGCCTCTGCCCTGTGCAACAGCGTGTTCCCCTGACATTCAAATGGCCGCAATCCTATTGGCTTGTCAAAGGGCCTTAAATACCTGGTTCTTCAAACCTTAGGACCAGAATGTTAGTGGAGCTCTGTTTGAGTTTTTATCTGTGTTGATTGAGGAAATCATTAATTTTACTCAAATTTTATTGTATTTTTCCATGGTTTTTGTATGCATGTTATTTTTGTCCTTCATTAGCCACCTGGAGTTATTTGATTAGGATGGGTGGCCATTAAATTTGCAGAAATAATTAAATGTATTTTTCTTCCTCCAAAATGGAAACAAATTAGTTTGAAAATGGCAGGGAAGGAACTCTACAACACTTCTAAGATGCCTATAGAGCGGAAACTCAATTCTTGGTATCCCTTTCAGTCTGCCTCAAAACTAGCTCTTCTTTTGGCAAAATTTTAACTCTCCGGATCGTTGTCAATGTTGCTTTCACTTTTCAGAGAGACCCCTTGTTTTCTCGCCATTATCCTCACTTTCTGGCCTTAACAGTCCATCAATCAAACAAAAGAATCTACTGTACTTGGTCACTTTTCTGCAGCTATTCCATTCATCTTCTCCTCTCTATCTCCATCTGCTCCCGCCCCCCAGCCCCCACGTTTACAACAGCCTCAACACCAAAATGTTAAGGAGGAAAAGGGTAGAGGCAGAGTTGTGTGGCAATAGTGCAGGTTTTACATTATTTTCATTCAATTTATATAGCCACTCATCTCATAGACATGACTCGGGTGCATCACAAGTTAAAACAATAAAAAGTTCACCAAAATAAAAACAATTAAAATAAATTAACCAGAAACATAAAACACGGACGAGTGCCATTTCAAGATCTTACAACCAGCTTCATAGATCATCACATTAAGCCCGTGGTTTCTTGAGCAAAGCTGAGACACAAAAAAAAGTACGCCATAGCTTTCCACAATACAGCAGCCAAGTTCATACATCATGCTGAAGCCAAAACCAAAGCAACTGCCTTATGACTCAATAAGTCACATGAACCCACATAAATAAAGTTGCTATTCAAAGACAGGGATGTTCAATATAAGCAAAGGAAAATGGTGCTAATTGGAACATACATTAGTGGGGCAAGCTAGAAGGAACTGACCCAGGAAGAGAGTTTAGAATCAGCAAATAGCTCAATGAAAAAGCAGCACCATATGCACCAGACTTTTAAAGAAGCAAAATCCATACTAGGAATCATCAATAAAGAAATTTAAAATAAAAATATAACAGGAAAAAGCTGTTATATAAATGCACGAGGGGATCAAACTTGTAATACTGTGTACTGTAGTGTTCTATTACCAAATTATTATGCTGAAAAGGGTGAAGAAAAGGCCACCTAATTATTACAGAGTTAAAGGAGCTCCATTTTAGGAAAAACCACATTATTTGGGGCTTATTAGTTTGCAGCAGAGGAGGATACGGGAGGAAATAATAGAGATATATAAAATAATGCATAATTGGAAAAATGAGGCCAGAGAGAAAGTCCCTCTTCTCCTTTTTTGGCAACATTAGACTTTTGAGGCATTTATTGAAACTGAATTCAGGGAGATCCACTAAAAGAGATAATAGTTTTTAACACAGCACAGCCATAAATTGAGGTGGCTTTAAGAGATGGACTGAGCAAACTTATGGATGATTCAGACCCTTTAATGGCTATGCTCTTGATAGCTGCATGCAACCCTCCAAATTACTGACATATAGCACTAACTGGAGAGAAACATTTTTATTTTTTTTAAATTTGATTTATATGCCGCCCTTCTCCGGAGACTCAGGGCGGCTTACAATGCGTTAAGCAATAGCCTTCATACTTTTGTATATTTATACAAAGTCAGCTTATTGCCCCCACAAACTGGGTCCTCAATTTACCTACCTTAGAAAGGATGGAAGGCTGAGTCAATCTTGAGCCTTGGAGAGATTCGAACCAGCAGAAATTGCAGGCAGCTGTGTTAATGACAGGGTGCTCTAGACCACTGTGCTATCAAGGCTCCTGAACATTAGGGGAGAAATGCTACCGTCCTGCCCAAGTTTATGTGTTTCCCAAATACATCTAGTTGTAAGGTGACCAACTTTTTTACAATGAGAAGGAGGACACAAATAAATCGAAGAAAAAAATTTCATAAATATAATTTTTAAATATTGATTTAATAATAGCGTCACATTTTGTCCTGGCACATGAAAATTTAGCATCATGAAACTTTTTCAATAATTTAGTTGTACAATCCATACTATGAAAACTTTGATTGTGAATTATGGTACGAAATGCAAATGTTCCCTCCTTTGCAGCTAACTGTTTTTCATCTTCAGAATAATTTGAAGTTTTAGAAAAACTTTTTCCAGTTATTTTACAACTGGAAGCAGATGCATCTGATGATTGCTTATGTTTCTTGGTGGTCAAGTGTTTTGTAATAGCTGCTCTGCCCCCAACTGCAATACAAAATTCTCCGCTGCAAATATTGCAGAAAACAATGTTATCCTTCTTTGATTTGAGGAATGGAAATTCCTTATTCAATTTATCGTTGAAATGGCATTTCCTCTTTTTTGATTTTTCCATCCCTAAATGAAATTTAAAATAAAAAATAAAATATGGAGTTACACGAACGATGCAAGCACATTCATTATGAATAAATAAAATTAATTATTAAAACTGAAACAATAACATAAGTGAATAAACTTGTAAATAAAATTATACATATTTAGAAATTATTAAATAGATAATGAATTAATAAAACATGAATTATTGCGCTCACCTGTGTATGATTGAATATTCGCTGAGAAAGAAGGGAGTCTAATGCGTGCATGTTTGCCGTGTCGTATTTCAATAAGAAGTAAACAAAGCTACTTGCGCACAGCGCACTCTCTCAAAACAATTCTCCTGTGCGGAGCGCATGCGTCTCATAATCGTGTCTTGCCGCACTGTACCAAGCCTTGATGAATTGTCATGTCAAATACAAATACGTCACATCACATGCAACGGATCAGATCGGCATCGATCGAATACGGAGATTTACAGATTAGTCTTCAAATATCGAAAAGGAGAACATGTAGGAGGACACTTTTCAACAGAGGACAGAACTTTAAAAAGAAGGGCTGTCCTCCCTAAAGGAGAATGATTGGTCACCTTACTAGTTGACCACTGAATGAGGAACCTTACAGTCTCTATTCTGGTTCAGCAGAGCATTTCTTCTGTTCTTAGCCTGCCAACTATGGTTTTCAGGGGTTAAATCATAGATTACCTAAAGTTGAACATAATTCTCTTATATGTTATTTCAGCCCCTGGGCCTGTATCCACTTTTTATCATAAGCCTGATCAGCTAAAAAGATGAAGAGTTTTGAGATTCTGATGCATAAGAATTACAAAATAAAATATGGGGGTGGAGGGAGCTGGAAAATTGCTGGCCAAAAAAATGACATGGAAATAAATGAATATGCCAAATAACTTATATAAATGCAGATGTATCTTAAACATATCAAGCAAGTGAATTTAATTTAAAATTGTGTTTCAAAGATTAGCAGCTAGCAAGCCTGGCGTTCCATTTAGAATTAAATAGTTTACAAATTTGATCTAAGGGATTAACAAGAACAGCAAAAGTCTTTCTGGCTTGGTTAAAGTTTTTCATGCTTTTCCAAAAGCAGCTGGGCTTTATTCCTGTGGGTATCCCATGGGGAAGTAAGCTTTTGCACAGGTGTGCATTCAAACAGAAGTTGCTGCTTTTTTAGACAGTGAAATAAGCTTAGCTTTTCCCCTTATATACACAAAAGCTAATTTTGTACAACAGCAATATATATTCTTTCTGTTGGTTAGATTAGGAGCTTTCTCCTAAACTTTGGGCAATTTGGTATTTATCTTTGAAGCCTTCAACACTTTATGTCAATAGCCTAATGGAGTGATAGCTAATCTTTTCTGGACCAAGTGCCCAAAGCGTGTGCCCGAACCCCCAAAATACAATACGTGTGCTGCCCGCGGGCATGGCCCCCACCCCCATGCATGTGCATGCACACCCCTGCATGTGTCCTGTCTCCCTAGGCACATGTGTGCACCCCATGCACACACCCCATGTGCCTCACCCCCCTGCATGCACACACGGCCCCCTGCAAGCAGCTTGTCCCCCACGCATGCACAGTAGAGACCCGAAGACCAGCTGGCCAGCGGGAGGCAGATGCGCATGTGCAGTGGAACTGAACTGGGGTGATGGCTCGCATGCCCACAGAGAGGGCGCTCCGTGCCACCTCTGGCACGCATGCCATAGGTTCGCCATCATGGGTTTAATGAGAAGCTGTTCCACTACATTTATTTATAGCGAATTTTTCTTCAATCATCTTAGGTATAGAGCAGCTTCAGTGGAAGAGGTTTCTGAAGACCAATGTCCTTGAGAGACAGGAGGAGCAGGAGGAAGAGGAAGAGGCGCAATGATCAGATAAGAGACAGCTTAGCAAACAGAAGGAATGTGGACGTTGCAAACATCTTAAAAGGGACCCTCCTTAATTTTTTGAACTATAAAAATAAGGGGGGAAAGATGTACTTTCAGACTTGCAAGATTCTATTGCTGTAATCCACGGGTGTCAAACTCAATCGTGTCACATGGCGTATCATGACATCACAATGTTCTTTTGCCTTTGCAGAGCTGGGGTAGGCATGGTCTACATGTGACCCATCCGGCCCATGGGCTACCAGTTCGACAGGCCTGCTGTAACCTAAAGGAAGTGGTAGTACTCATAGTTGGTGCTTCTTGTTTGGTTTACCTCAAATTGTTGACAGCTTGAAATTCATATTTAAGCAATACGTTTGATCATTATTGTCTCTCATCTGATTCACCCTTGATGTCCTTTTTGAGCAGAAAATATTATATTATCCTCTGAAAAGTTTTCAGAGAGCATTCATTCTAAACTATAGCTTTTTAACCATGGGTTATTCAATAAACCAAAGCAGCTAAATTTACACCACATTAAGCCACAAATAAACTCATTCTGTGGTTTAGTTTGTTATCTAAATCTGACTATGTGGTGAGATTTTCAAAAAAAAAATATCTAATATCACAAGAGAAAAATAAGAATGGAAAGACAGAAGATTGATAGTGAGGATAGATATTAGCGAAGGAAATGTATGAAACAGGATATTTCATATAAGTTAATTGACCAGTTACTTTAGATGAGAAGGAGGAAGAAAGGTTGAGGAATGGTTGCAGGAACTGGGTATGGCTAATCTAGAGAAAAGAAGGACTAGGGTTGACATGATAGCAGTAAACCAGTATTTGAGGGGCTGCCACAAAGAAGAGGGAGTCAACTTATTTTCCAAAGCACCAGAAGGCAAAACAAAAAACAATGGATGGAAACTAATCAAGGAGAGAAGAAACTTGGAATTAAGGAAAAACTTCTAAGAGTGAGAACAATTAACCAGTGGAACAGTTTGCCTTTAGAGGTTGTGAATGTTTCACCACTGGAGGTCTTTAAAAAGAGATTGGACAGCCACTTGTCTCAAATTGTATAGGGCCTCCTGCTTAAGCAGGGGGGTGGACTAGAAGACCTCCAATGTCCCTCCCAGCTCTATTCTGATCAAAATGGTTTCAAGTTTCATGTTTCTGATTGGGGAATTAGTAGAAGTAACTCTCAAAGTTATGGTACTTTTTACTTCATAAACCTCTTCTAGTAGCTTTTGGATTAAAAACTCAAGACTTTTTCATCTGGTGCATACTTATATGAAATAAAATGAATTGTGGTAGGCCGTATATTCACTATTACACTATTACCACAATCTTTGCTTGCCATTAGTAAATATGTATACTGTTGGCCAGGGATACAACAAATAAGGCTAGAATTAATAGCTATTTCTACCTTTGTTAAAAAGTATTTCTGAATGACTGCAGTAATATCAGGCCTAATATTATTTGCTTTCTTCATTTAATGTTAAGGAGGCTGACTAAATATCCTTTGTTTGATTACCAACAACCCTCTCAATCTCTTTCCTGTCTAAAATGACCTTTGTAAAGCTATTCTGGTGGTTTGAATTGTAATTATACTAGAATTGATTCCCGATCTCTCTACCACAAATGAGGGATATATGACTTTGTGCACCAAAATAATAATAACTACTTATGTTACAAATGTATAGACTATATAGATAATTTCTTGTTGGTCCTATTGACACAGGGAGAGAATGTATGAGGATATATTAAATGCCAAATGAAATCATCACTGATATTTCTACATCTAGATTTGGTGTTACAGTTAGACCAATCAGCGTGCTAACTTTGACACAGAAAAAAAATTTCATAGGCATCCAGGAAAAAAAATGTCATAAAGAGAACATCTATACTATGGTATCATTTCACAAATGATATAATTATGTAAAATTAATTCAAAACTCTGCATTACAAATTACATAACCGTGCATTGATGTTGTGATGTGTGATATCACTTGTCCCTCTTGTTCATGGTTGATTTAGCTTTGATAGGATTATCAGTTGCCCCTATGTGAACTTGAGTTTTCCATATCACACTACTTTAATTGGTTTATCAACTCTTAAATAAAAAACAGTTGATGTAATAAAGGAAACTGGAAGGGAAAATCAAGGGGATATAATCTCTCCAGAATGTTTGGCAGCTCTTCTAGAATGCATACCAGGAGTTAGGAAACACTAAGAAATGACAAGGAAATTATAAAAGAAAATAAGAGTTCTTTTAGAAATGGAATAATTGCCAGGTGAGGAGAACAAAAAACATGCAAGTTGTGGAACACATTGAGCACATGGACAACTAAAAGAAATGTAGAAATCATTATGGAAAACACTATACATTTATCAAAGGACAGTAGTAGGAATGACTGTGAATCCAATTGCTATAAAGTCTAAGAAAGGGATTCCTTCTAAGCAAATCTTATCATAATCAATCATCCCACCTTGCACCTTGTAGGGGATGCTTGTATAAAGAAGGCATCAACTACAAATGCATAAACTAGATTCTGAACCTCTAAAATTCAAGGGAGTCCAGCTGTAGATGCAATTATTTAATAGGTTTAGACTTGGAATCATCCCTAGTGTGAGTTTGCCTTCAATCTCTGTCCACCGATGATACCTTTGTATCCCAAATCTCTTTCACAGATTACTTCTTTACAGAAAACAGAGATAGATAAATTATATGAGATACATATAATGGGTTGGCAGAGTGAATAGCTATAATGAACAAGGCAAGAACTGGTTGGGAATTCATCATGCACAAGGTAAGGATCAAAAATTCTATTTTTTCCCCCTGTGTTTAAGTGGGTAGGTGTATTTGTTTTTATTGAAAGTGATATGCAACCCTGGAGCCACAGATTGCTGAAGGATAATTTTCTTGGGGTACATTTGAATCACAAACTAGGGCACAATTACAACTGGTTTATTGATAGATTTGGTACCAGAGACAGAATGAAAAAGGTTAAAGGGTACACTTATAAGCTATCTTAATAGATTTATGCAAATTATCATTTTATTTGATAGGTTACAATAAAATTACAGTTGTTTTTCATGCAATAGGACATAGCTATCAATATGATTGATAAGATTAATCTTATTGAATTATTTTAACATAGTGTTGTCTAAAAGCTTTGAGTTCTCAACACTGATTGTGAATTCTTAGTGGCTCCATCTACATTCCTGAGGTTAACATTTTCATTTATCTTAATAGCACTTCTGGGCATTTGAGAATTCCTAGTACTTGATTGCTTTCATCTGAACTAGCAATATTCTTTAGTAGAAATAATAAGTGGGGTTTACAATAATAGTGGACCTCTCAATTTCTTTGTCCAGCATTGCTCACAAAATGGAATATAATTCTTCCTACTATATACACTTTTATTGTACACACATTAAGACCATGCAAATACCTAAATATTTCATTCTATTGATGATCATGTAGGTGATGAGCAATTCTGATCTTAACTTTATTCTATGAATGAATTATTGCAGGGTTTGCCCTGATATAGAATCAAAGAATATCAGGGTTGGAAGGGACATTTGGATGTCTTCTAATCGAATTCACTGCCTGGGTCAGGAATCCATATGCCAACTCTGTCCAGTGGCTTATTTGGCGATTCAGAAAGCTTGGCACAAAACAGGCAAAAGCAAAGTCATGAAGTTCAGGGTCTTTCCAAGAGAACCTACAGTATTTATCTGTAATCAATAACAAGGATAGTTGGGAAGCAATCAGATTAAAGCAAAGCAAGGAATCATGGCTTGCTCAGAAGGCTGCCAAGGAAAAACAAACAAAGGCAGTAATCCAGGAAGAGCATCATGTGGGCAGGAACAAGATAGCTGATCTCAAAGGAGTCACAGTTGTAGCCCTGAAGTAGTTTTGTTAAGAATAATTTTATATTATTATTCAGAGGTCTTCGTCCCAACTTGGCTGGTGTCCCATCTCTATGATGATTTTACCTGCAATTTGACCCTGTGCCTTTTGACTTTTGACACTTCCATAGGCTTCATCATTGTATCAAAGAATCAGGAGTAGAACCTGAAAACATGAGCTTCATGGTTGAATGAATTGTTTCTTCTCTATTCCCTGTATTGAGGCCAAGATCTGCAAGTTCATTATCTTCCATAGCACTTCCCAAGGTTCACAAATATGAACTGTCAAAATTGGGTGATAGGACGAATGACAGTATTGGTTCAGATGCAAGTGAACAACCTGAACAACACTTTGGCTTTAATCAAAATTACATTCAGTGACTGTTTGATTTTTTATCACAACTCACCAACATGCTTGGTCAAAATTATCAAAATGACACTATATCAGTGGACGGTGGGATCAACTATATTCAGTGATTATGTCTCCAGTGCTCACTGAGCCAAAATTATCTTAGCCATGGTTATTCAATTAAGCCAATTTATCACAATAAACTGAATCATAAACTGGTCATGAAGACTGGGTTCACACAACATACTAAGCCACTGTGTGATTGATAGTTTGTGACTGAGCATAGTGTATACACATATCCAACACAAGGCAAGTCCCTGTGTAGTGAGTATGACACCGTAAGGCTGTTAATAATAGAATAACAAAGTTGGAAGGGACTTTGGAGATTTTCTAATCCAACTTCCTGCTCAAGAATATTGAAACTATTCACAGAATATCTCCCTGTGTCAGAATTCTGAGTTGCAGTACATAATTCTAGAATTTTGAAGAACTGAGACTCCCCAGAGTCCCCAGGGAGTTGGGCGGCATAGAAATGTGACAAATAAATAAATAAAATAAATAAATAATTTGCATCATTAAGCACTGATGATGGTCCGCTGATACTGTAGCATTGAAGCAATCTGGCTCACTGCATTTTGAAAACTTCAGTAGCTTAATAATGTTCAATTAATTGAGCAGAGAAAGAAGTGACACAGAGTGATTGGCCCTGTACTTTGGCAAATAGTACTGTACTGTGGCTTTAACAATAATTTTATAGGATGACAATTCAGATGCTATAAACCCAGACAGCATATGGGGAAATTCTGAGGGCAAGACAATTAAGAGAGAAGTTACTATGCAGAAACAGCAAAAATATAATCTGTTTTTACATACATAAAGGTGTAGAGAGCCATACAGTAAATTTCAGTGAGTATTTACATTCAAACTCCAAAACTCCAGAAGGAGGATTCGCTTTTCTCTTCAAATTCTATTCAGTGCTAACAATCACTAAGTCTTACTGGAGTTTTGCCAGATTCCTTCCTAACCATGAAGGTATGGAAATGAAGTATGGGTAGAGGATACACAAGGCTAAATCATACGTGAACTTAGCCTCTTTGATTTCCCATGGACTCTGAAATGAAATCAGAATGAACTGGCTGGGATGCAATCATAACAAATAATAGATATTGACAAGTAAGTGAATTATTTGAAGAAATAAAAAAGGAGCATATATTAGACTATGCCTAATGCTTGCCGAAGGGAAAAACCTAGTCCACTGGTGAAAGTGTTTCAGTGGGTATGGATGTAAGTGTATCTTAATGCAAGTCTCTATAGTAATAACATGTCAGGCAGTAATCTTTGCCTGGATGATGTGGAATTTATAGTGAGCTAAGTCACACTGAAATACTGAAAGCTGATACTCTAGATATATTCACCAATGGATTTTGCACTTAGGAAAGTCAATTGTAAGTCATATTAGAAACCTGCAATGGGCACAACTGTACAGTGCTCAAGGATAATTGTTTAAGTGCCTACTTATTAATCATTTTTTTATTCTAAATGAAAAGAATAACTTGGTTAAATTGTGGGAAATACTCCCTTACCCCTTCTAGTCATACCCTAATCTTATTTTCATGTTTTACTTAGAGGCCTAGGATATATAACAGAAATTTAATAAGGGGTAACATCTTCCTAGAAGTGACTTTAAGCCAATATCTATTGTTGTGCTCAGTCCAGACTTCCTAGTACTTTGGGTTTTTAAAAAATCCTGCCTTTCTCCTCATCTATATGGCCTTCCAATCTAGAAGAAAATAAGGAAACATTTGTGAGTCAAGGATTTATTATCCAGATTCAAGAAACATTAGATAGTTTTCCAGATTCAAAAAGAGAGTCATTCAATGCTTCTGATCTATACTTTTTTGGGGGTGGGGCGGAGTTTGAAGAAAAGTAATTCAGATTCACCAATTCAGATTCATCTGGTAATAGGTTCAATGACCGCTTCTTCTTATCAGAGGGAATGGAACAGTTTTCATTTCACAGTTTATGGTGCTTTTGCTATAGTTAGTTTCTCCCTGATGGTCCGAGATGACATGAGTTCTATCAGTTAAGTCTTTTACGCTTTGTGACTTACACTAGAGTGGCTTCACCACATGTTTTGTTGAAGTGTGAACACAGCCTCTGAGGGAGCAATCGACATATAAGCCTTCGTAATTGGTTTACACTGATGAGGTGAAAATGAAACACTTTTTACTTGGTCCCTTGAAATGTGATACTCGTCTCAGACCATAAAGAGAAGGACACTGGGGCCTATTTGGTTCTGTCTATTCATCAGGGAGATACAAGCCTTTTAAACTGGAGATTTGAGCGTGTTCTGTAGGTACATTCACAAAATGACTGCCACAGATGACTTTTCTGGTCACCAAAAAAACTTCCTATAATGCTGTGGTTTCTCATTAACTTCCCTTCCTTGATGCTGCCTGCCATTCTAATCGGACATTTGTGTGGTCCAAAGTTTTGCTGCAAATTTTGAATGTTTGTTTTGAAGCTAAACAAACATTCTGCTAAACAAATCTGCTAAATCCAGATTTTTAGAACATATATATTGAACCGATGAAGATGTTTCTAGGGGTGCTAGGTTGCCTATTCCAGAAACATACAATCAACTCTTCAAATATTCTAATAGGTTTAGGGTGTCCGACATAGACTGCCATATATTTGTTTAAAAAGTGTACAGGTTCACAAAGGAGGCATTTTTAAGGGAAACAAACACACAGCAGTAAAGAATTATATAATGCTTTTTGCCCTGTTCCAATTCTGTTATCAAAGCTGTTTCTCCTGCTTGAAGGGACTAGATGAGTTCTCCGGGCTATGCCTGTTTTGCAGTGTATGGTTTCAGCTTCAAGACAAGAAGTATTATTCATTTTCCCCACCCTTATGAAAACCTGTTATTGACATGAAGAGCAACAATTCTCATAACAGAGTTTATTGTCTACTGTTTTTGCACATTTCAAAGCCAGGATTTTATTAGACGTGCCATAATCAAAGCTGTACAACCATTTTGGCAAAAGAATCTTGAAATATAGATGAATTTGACAGATCTTGCAAAATTAACCAGGATCAGAAGCCATTAATACTTAGGAGGAAGGCAACCATGAAATCCTAGCATTGTAGACTAGAGTGGAAGGTAAAAAAAATACTTGGGAAGAAGATAATGGAAACCATTTCCATATTGTCTGAGAAAACTGCATTGGAACTTCCATGAAATTATCACGAGTGGAGCTTGAACCAAAAAAACTCACCTTTACCATAGAAAACGTCATGTGTCCCCATACTTCTAGTAACCCAGGTTGCTAGAAGAAACTGCATTAGGAAGTGAATCCTTGCTTAAATATGAAAATAAGGTCAAGTTCTTGGTGCTTTCCTATGTTTCTCAAGTATAGCATAGTGAGAAAGCTGGAAGCCTTAATTTCTATTTCAGATTACAGTTATCAGTTTTAATTTAATTATTATTAACTATGATTTAGTAAAACAATCTAGACTCACAAGCCATGAATTTGGTTTGTTTTACAAAGCCAGTGTAATACTAAACAGTTTGTGTAGATTCAGATTCAATAAGGAACCACAGTTAGTTGAAATGACAGCAAAAACATTCCCATTTCTTTTCTGGTCCAGGGAGTGATGCATGTGAGCCCTACAGATTCTGTATCTAATGCTTAGTTATAATTGAAAACTAGCCTACATATTTCATAATACAGTAATCTTCACTTTGTACATGCTCAGGTATTGCATGAATACTCAGGCTGATAAAGAACTGTATTACCCATATCAATATTATACATTAAATGTGGCTAGAGTTATTGCAACACAGAACTGGGAACTATAGAAGTCTACTACTGTTGGTGGATCAAATCAGGAGTGACAGGTGAAAACACACTGCTTTCTTTTCCAGAGCTGGAGAAGTAGATGTGAAGCATTTCTCAGTTTCCATTGCTTTCTATTTGTGCTCCAAATCAGGATGTCGGCAAGTCATTTCTTGCAAATAAACCATTCAGGCGTTCTCCTAAGCAGTACTGTTTCTCCTCCATTGAAAATGCTGACTTCTCTTGCGGCCTCCTGTAGAGTTTCTACACATTCAGAATTTATCCAAATCACATTACTCAGGGGTTGCTTGAATTGGCCACACCATCAGAACTGCTTCTATTTATGGAAACTCTCAATGAAATGTTGCCCTCTACTTCTTTTTCCCCAGAGATCTTACTGATGAGTAGTGTGTGTATGTGTGCGTGTGTATGGATCTATACTAGCCACAAAAAAAACTTTTTCAGCCACTACTCACATTTAGAAGAGCACATTGTGCGATCTCTCATAAAATGATTGCCATGGTTGGCTTTTCCAGTCACAAAACACTGAGGTACTGTTTACCAAAAGACAAACTGATTGGTGCCTTCCTAACCCCTCCCTCTAGCATTTTTCTTTTTGTAGACTGCTTCCTACTTGTAGTGAGCAAAACAGTCTTGATTCAATTCAATTCAAAATCCACAGAGGCCATGATTTGATTCAAGCTTCCAAACTGAGAGCATACCAATCTGATTCTAGCAGATTCAAAGGCAACCACAGATTATAACACAGAAACATCAAAATGAGAGCTAAAGAAGCTTCTTGGATGGGAAGTGAAACGTCTTCAAAGAAAAACTAGAAAGTCCAGTTGCCTCTTGAAAAAGCACCTTTGGGACAACCATGACTTGGATGACTGAGAATCGCCATATACATCAAAATGCCTGCATTTTTTATTATTATTTTTTTTGTCAGAAAAGGAAAAAAATGCAGGGCAGAGGACATTAACTGTGTCTACTTTCATCTGGAGAGCTGCAAGATTTTCAACACAATATGATTTTAAAATTTTCCCTCCACTTCTGTCAAGGCAGAAGAAGAAGAGATGAAGAAAGAACAATCCAATAGGTTTAAAATTGTAAAAAATTGTAAAAATCCATATGCACCCCAGATAGCAGCAAAAAGGTAGAAGAAATTCTAATTCTGCAGCCATTTAACAACTAGAGTTTCGCAGCCTAAAGACAGAAGCTCTGGCTCCAAGTTGTATACAGAGACTGACTGGAATCCAACTTTGTATCATTCCTGCTGAACCTAACAAAATTCTATGTTGGTGTCACCTACTTTTCATAAAAATACCTATGTTAGGTTTTATAGCATACCACTTTCCATTACATTTATGTTATGCGTCAGATTTTTATTCCATCTTTATTCAGGTTTCAGGTCTGGGCACAGCACGGAAATGGCATTGGTCGCGTTGGTTGATGATCTCTGGAGGGCTCGGGACAGGGGTTGCTCCTCTGTTCTGGTCCTGTTAGATCTCTCAGCGGCTTTTGATACCATCGACCATGGTATCATGCTGCACCAGCTGGAAGAGTTGGGGGTGGGAGGCACCGTGTTGCGGTGGTTCTCCTCCTTTCTCTCCGACCGGTCGCAGTTTGTGTTGGCAGGGGGGCAGAGGTCGACCTCGAGGCCTCTTATCTGTGGAGTGCCGCAGGGATCGGTCCTCTCGCCCCTTCTGTTCAACATTTATGTAAAGCCGCTGGGCGAGATCATCCGTGGCTTTGGGGTGAAATACCACCAGTACGCTGATGACACCCAGCTGTACATCTCCACCCCAGGCCACCCCAATGATGCCCTTGAAGTGATGTCCCAGTGCCTGGAGGCTGTGCGGATCTGGATGGGGAGGAACAGGCTCAAGCTCAACCCTTCCAAGACTGAGTGGCTGTGGCTCCCGGCATCCCGATATAGTCAGTTGACTCCATCACTGACTATTGGGGGAGAGTCTTTGGCCCCCACAGAAGGGGCTCGCAATCTGGGAGTCCTCCTGGATAGGCAGCTGTCCTTGGAGGAACATCTGACAGCTGTAACCAGGGGGACCTTTTGTCAGGTTCGCCTGATTCGCCAGTTGCGGCCCTTTCTTGATCGGGATTCCCTGTGCACAGTCACTCATGCCCTCATCACCTCTCGCCTTGACTACTGCAACGCTCTCTGCATGGGGCTCCCCTTGAAGAGCACCCGGAGGCTCCAACTGGTCCAGAATGCAGCAGCGCGGGTAGTGATGGGAGCAGCATGGCGCTCCCATGTAACACCGCTCCTGCGCGAGCTGCACTGGCTCCCAGTGGTCTTCCGGGTGCGCTTCAAGGTGCTGGTTATCACCTTTAAAGCGCTCCATGGCATCGGGCCTAGCTATCTTCGAGACCGCCTGCTGCTACCAACGACCTCCCATCGTCCCGTGCGCTCCCACAGAGAGGGCCTCCTCAGGGTGCCATCAGCCAATCAATGCAGGCTGGTGACCCCCAGGGGGAGGGCCTTCTCTGTGGGGGCACCTACCCTCTGGAATCAGTTGCCCCCAGAGATAAGGAGAATCCAAGACCTCGGTGCCTTCCGCCGTGCCCTTAAAACCCACTTTTTCCAGCAAGCCGGGCTGGCTTAAGAAGAAATTTTAAATGTTTTAATTGGTTTGTATTTTTAATTTTGGGCCAAATTTATATATATTTTAATTGTTTTTAATATTTATATTTCATGTTTTTTAATTCTGGCTGTACACCGCCCTGAGTCCTCAGGGAGAAGGGCGGTATATAAATTTAAAATAAAATAAAATAAAATAAATTCCAGGAGTGATATAATACTCCTCCATTTTTCCCAATAGCCCTGAAAAGCAATCTGGGCAAAGAGTTAGCAATTCGCTCAAAGTCATCCAAAGGGTTGACATGGACCAGAACTTGGGTCTCCTAGTCCACATTTTAACTGCTGTACCACACTGTTTCTCTTTAATTCTGGTGGATATTAAAGGAGGCATCTGTGGCACAACAGGGTCCAGGGACATTATATTGTCCAAAAGTTTTGCAACCCAAAGGCAGTAAGTTATGTTCTTCTAATGTCCCATGGGCAAGATGTGGATACATTAACTCCAAAATGATTGACAAGAACAAAGAATGAGCCATATTCTGGGAAGTACCCAAATTACATGAAAAGAATGACCTGGAGGCTTCAGAAGATATATCACTCAAACACTGTCATAAATGAATTGAGACTAGGTATGTATTTCAGGTTGATGTTTGGATTCAATCACAGTACATTTAGGAATAGTTAGTGAATGCTATCTTTTCAGCTCTAGCTTTCTTTGAGTCAGAGGGATAGTCTTCAAGTCCTATGCAACTACTCCCTCCATACCAAATCCTTTCCTTATCAAGGATGGATAAGTGTAGAAATGTATTATGTGTTTTAGGGGCAGTACACTGGCACAGAAGAAATGGACCAAACAGAATTTATCAGGCTAAAACCTACCTCTTGAAAAGGAAGTGAATGACAGTGCTGCTCTTATCTTCTAGTGCTAGTAAATATTTCCTTGTCCATAGGTGTGTGAAGTCAACAGCCTGGCTGGCCTCCTTCCCAATTTCAATTATACTCACTTAATTTATGTGAGCACCTCAGAAGGAGTAAAGTAATAGGTTTTATTGGATTAATTTCCTTCAAGAATCACAACAGGCAAACTTGCAAGGTACCAAAAACTCATCTTCACACAGAATGAGGAAAGAGAGAAAGCTAATTTAGCCTCATACAAAGCAATAATGCATATGCAAATACCTTTAGTCATTTCCAGCCTATAATGTCCAAATTACCCCCCTAAAAATGTACCAAATGGGTTGTTTACACTGTATTAACCACCAGGAAGGTTACAGGATGTTATAATGACTAAGAAACTTCTGGCATTTAACCAAGGTATTCTGTGATTAGTAAATTCTAATGTGTTTGAAACACAGCTGCATCAGTTACAGAATCTTGAAAACAGTGTTTGTTTTTTTTTAAGTAAGGCCTAAATAGTGCTTGGATCACAAAAAAGGTAGGTACATTCTTGTCATCTTTGTCTAGTTCCTCAGCAATAAAACATGAGGAGCGCAATGGCTCGCATGGTTAGGATACCAGGTTGGAGGTTAGCAAGCCCACATTTGAAACCCAAGTGCTGCTGCTGGGTGGGGGTGAGCTCCCATCCTTTGTTCTAGTTCCTGCCAGGGACATGAAAGGAGCCCCCAACTGGGCGTCCACCAGGGCAATGGTGATATCACTAACTAATCCTTTCAACCTGGAAGCGCCTCATTGCTTCTGACACGAGTACGATGCAAACATTAAAATATGAGTTAAAAATTGTCTACATCAGTGCCCCTTCTGTTTAAGAGTCAATTGTTCCTATAGCCAGCATTATCCTCAGGTTGATATATCTACTGAATTCATTTCATTAACATTGGGTACTTCTGTAAAGAACTGCCGTGTGTGTGTGTGTGTGTGTGTGTGTGTGTGTGTGTATACACACACACACACACACACACACACACACACAGTAGCATTCATAATTCCGGTTTCCTAGTCTGGTCTAGCTTGAAAGGCTAACATAGGAACTCAACACTCACCCACCCTGGGAGGACAGTCCGGCCTTCATAGACTTTCAGAATGGCACCAGCCATAAAGATCTCTTGAGGGGGTGGGGGGTGTTCCTGAAGGAAAATGCCGTAACAAAGAATGTGCACTTCCTAGGTCTGATAAATAACATTGTTTAATTGAAAGGAATTGGAGCTTACTCAGTCTGTCTGATATCACTGGACAAACACAAACCATTGGGTGGTCCTAACCATCTCTTAAGGAGGCAGTGGTTTGCTTGCTCTTTTCTCAAGAAGCCATTGGTATTGAACAATTTTTTTTCAGTCTATAACCTTTCCTTTTTATATGGGTTCCCTTCAGTTAGAATTCATGTCTGGGTATGTGACTGAAATAGCATTGATCATGCTTGTAGATGACCTCCGGTAAGAGCAATATGGGAGTGGAGCATCCAACTTTGCTCTTCTTGATCTCCCAACATCTATTGTAGTAACCTTCTAGATCAACTTCTAGGATTGGGAGGTAGTGTGTTATGCTGTCCCCCCCACTTTCTATATGCTGGTTCCAGCTGGTTTGGATGGAGGGTGAGAGCGCCTGACCATGGTCCCTGCTTTGTGTGGTGCCATGGGGTTCAGAACCCATCCTGCTTCTATTAAACCTCTACATGAGACTATTAGGTGAAGTCATAGGGTGAGATATTATCAGTGTGATGATAATACCCAACTTTGCTTTTCCATCCCTGGCTGCCCAAGTGATGTTATGGAAGTTCTTTCTTGATAGCTGCAGAGATTTGAATTCAATCCTAGCAAGAGTGGGTGGCTTTGCATATTAGGGAACGATTCTGGGGGTTTTTCATTGTTAGTTTTGGATGGGGCTGCAGTACTCCAAACAGAATCAGTGTGCAATTCGAGTCCTGCTGGACTTATAGCTCCTGTTAGATCAGATAGCAACTGTGGCTAGGATGGCCTTTGCACATCTTCATGTTGTGTAGAAATTGTACCCATTCTTGGAAATGAGAATATGTTTATGGTCACTTATATCATGGTCACCTCCTGAATGGACTTTACATGATGCAATTGAAGAGCACTCCACCCTGAATCAAAGATAGGAGATCCCTGCAACTAGGAGGTCCAAAACTCAGAGCCACTCAATCTTGCCCCCTCCAGGTCCCAAGGCCTCCAGAAACTGAGACAGAATTTCCATTCAGATGACCTGGGATGATATAAAGTTGTATCATCGGCACACTGAAAATACCTCATTCCAGATGACCTCATCCAATAGCTTCAGGTAGATAAACAAGAGAGAAGCACCAAACCCTGGCATAGTCCACAAAGTAGCAGCTGAGAGGTAGACCCACCCTACCCTAATACCAACTGCAACTGGCTCTGGGGGAAGGAGGAGAATGAGGACACCACCATGCTGCTGACTCCCAATAGCTGCATGGACATTTAAGGATGCTTTTTGATAAACACATGGCATATCTCTTGCTTCAAGAGTTGGATTGGTTTCCAATGTGCTTCAAGGTACAATTCAAGGTGCTAGTAATGAGCTATAAAGCCCTCCACACCATGTCTGAACTATTAGGGAATGTCATTTTGTGTAAGTCAAGAGCAGAACCTGACACCCAGCCTTGTGAACATAATTCCAACAGAGCTTACTTGAGCCCCAGTTCCATCAGCCTTTCCTATGCAGGTTTTTTTTAAAAAAATTGAGTATGGAGAGGAAAGTTGCACCTGACCCTGTGCAATAGTTGTGCCGATTTGTGTTTGTGTTTATCTTGGCTGTGGATTATTTACACTTTTTTATCATTTTGTTTTAATCATTTTTGTTTTATTGTTGTGAATTTGTCATGAATTTGAAATGGATGGCCATATAAATTGAAAAAAAATAATTTTTAGAAAAGTGAAAATCTACACTTCTTTGGAATGCCGCAGTGAACTCTAATGAGTTTATTTCTGAATAAGCATATACAAGATTCCATCATGTCTAAATATTTTTGCCAGGTTATTTTATTACATATGCTTGAAGATTGGATAATTTTTTATATATATACAAGTCAAAAATATGCTTTAATCATTCATTGCTAGTATATCTCACTTGGCAATGCTAGCTAGGACAAAACCTGTCCCCAAATCAGCCCATATTTTGTCCATTCAGCTTTGACCAAGGAAGCGTGGCTCATGAAATGTAACCCCGCCTGCTTTATAATTTATGCAAACCTGAGAACAAGCAGTCTCTCCATCCCTTTATATATGTTCCCCAGCCGATTCCTTTTGGTCTCCTGTGATTTATATTATTAAAGGGCAAGGGCTAATTCCTGGATGTGGTTTTCTTTTATGCACAACTTTGGGAGCTTTCCTGACTGAAGACAATGTAAAAGTGATGTATATATTTTTTTAAAAAAGTAAAAACAACAATAGGAATCTAATAAAAAAAAAAATCAGACCTTAAAACTCAAGATGTTAAAGTGAAATAGAATTATAAAAGGCAATCCATGATTCTACTATGCAGCAGTTGCATGACAGATGCACTACCTATTGCTGCATTTGTCTACTCCAAAAGAAGATGAAGATGCTTGCAGATTGTTTTCTAAAGCCAATGTTTGCCAATGGTGAAATGTAGCAATTAGGTTTGACTAGTGTTCAAAAAAGGCTCAGGACCAACCCTCTCTACAGCAAACAATTGTATATGAACTTAACTTTGCTTTTGTGGCAATGAAGATTATACTTAGGTAAAATTTAATAGCCTTTCAATCGTGTTGCATACCAGATGCTCCCATGTGGGGAAAAAAATAGATGATTCTCGCCATGTAAATATATTGATTGAATTTTCATTATGCCATTACTTGACTAGCAGTCATTCCATTTTCTTCAAGTTTTGTTTTTGGTTTCAAAAGATCTGGAAGAGACTATAGTAGAACTTTTTAAACAGGGTAGATATCAATTAAAATCAAAGTATACTCAAAAACACCTATTTTATTATTCTATCCTAGGAAAAGGAATTTGTGGTGAAAAAAATGTGCTGTACATGGGCCCTAGTGAACAAAAGCAAAACTGGAGTTCACTCCACTGAATAAAATTATTCATCAATTTGTACATCATCTGACTCCCAAAAGCTCTATATATTACCTGACATAAGAAACAAGGTCTAGCCACTTTTGTTTGCTTACCACAAAATTGTAGAGTTGTAAGCCACTCAGAATCACTTGGCTGAGTTGGATGGCTATAGAAATTGATAATTGTTCAAAACAATCCATGATAGGTATATTTATTTGTGATAATCACAAAAATTCTTCATGTAAAAAAGCTGTGTGGTCACTCGGGAGTTGATGACAACTTGATGGCACATAATCAATTGCCATTTTCTGATTCAGTAGAAACCTAGAATGTTTTATTTTGGCAAAAACAAAATATAGAAAGGTCCTGAAACAGATAGGAGTACATCATCCCATTCCTGCCTGCAAGAGGTTTGTGCTCCAGTCCAACAGCCATCTTACAAGCTCCTTCTTTTCCTCCCTTAGTTTAGTTCAACTGTTAATTATACAATAGTTTGTGTACATGTTTCTTATTATAATGAATTCAGCAGGAAGGAGCATGCAGGGCATATCCCATTTATCTATCCTCTGATTTTTCCAGCAATTTCTGTTGCCTTTGCTCCTGGACTCTGCCAACCAGTATCTGTACACACAGCTTCAAGGAAACCTTAGTCTTGTCCCCACTTCCACTTGCCTCCCTTCTCTAAACTCTAACCCTTTGCCACAGCTATATTTCAATCTGTACTTTTTGTTTTGCAGGTAGTCCATGACTTCCAAAACATCTATGTTTCAATCTGGACAAAACTAAGAACACCATGCACCAAATTGTGGCACACCCATCAATATTAGTGTGAGATCTGCATAGTATTCATTTGCAGTCATATTATCACCAGTGAGCAGTAAATAGTGTAATCTCATTCCTGAGCCGAGAATGGGTAACACTTTTTGAAAAGAACAAGAGTTGCAGGTGATGGGAAAGAAGGGAAAGACAATGGATATGCTGGATGCATCAAGTGAAATGTTGTTGGAAAAGCCAAGAATTAGCAATAAAACAGAATCAGGATAACAAGAATATGTATAATCCTTGCAGACACCAAAAAGTGAAAGCTGACTTGATAGTCTAAATAAAATTGATTCTGAAAAATTGCCCTTCATTGCAAAATCAACTATTAGCAATAGCAATAGCACTTAGGCTTATATACCGCTTCACAGTGCTTTCCAGCCCTCTCTAAGCAGTTTACAGAGTCAGCCTATTGCCTCCAACAATCTGGGTCTTCGTTTTACCGCTGAAGAAAGGATGGAAGGCTGAGTCAATCTTGAGCCTGGTGAGATTTGAACTGCCAAATTGCAGGCAGCCGATAGGCAGCAGAAGTAGCCTGCAGTACTGCACTCTAACCACTGCACTACCTTGGCTCTTCTATTAAGCACTTTAGAACAAAAGATGGGACACTCAATTGATAAAGAGTTCTAAGTTCATCTGCTTGAAAAAGGAAAACAATTTCATTTTAATTGAAGATTTGATATATTTCACATATAATCAAATAATTCATTTTTCTTTGTAAATCAACATTTATCTTTTTAAAAAACTTTTATGGTATTAAAATATCCTATCAAAAATGTAAAATATAAAATTGAAAATACTCTTGGGCAATATTCTACCAGTAGCATCAAAACATTACAGCTACTTACGGAGAATATTTTATTGTCATAAAATGTCAACCTTTTCAAACTTGGTTTTGTTGTTAGACTAGGTTTGTGATACCAAGAATAAACATGCAGGTTGTGCCTGTCACTCAGCACTGGCAACTTATGTCCAGCAGCAAAGGCGGCTGCTATTTGTCATCAAAATTAATATGCAAGGTTTGCTGGCTCTGATCAGCGGGAAACAGCATTCCCATGTTCCTCTGCCAATTCTCACCACACATCATAGCGGCTGCCCCCTCTAGGTTGCTACTTAACAGTATCTAAAACTCTACACCTTCAAAAATAGTTTTTAGAAGCAGCAGAAAAACAAGTCGACCCCTGAATGGCAAAGCATGAGTCAGACAGAAATAGGACTAACACCCATAACTGAATGCGTCCGAGTTGAGAAAATATTAAATATCTGCCTGCCCCCAATGTTAATTGTTTTGAAATAAACAGAGAAATCCTATTTAATATTTACAATAATGGTGAACATTTTAAACCACATTTAATTTGTTCAAAAATAAAGTAGGAACTGTCGTAATGAACCTACCAATGAAAATTACTTGATCTCTAAGTAGACTACGATTTCTATTGACAATCAGCAAGTTCCCCTTAATGTAGAAAACATTAACTTTTTTTTTTAAAAAAATACTTTATTCTTATTTTGCCTTTTTGTCTATTAGCTTCACACAATAATAAATCTTTCTTATTCCTCCCCATTTTTCTCTCTCAATGCTGTGAAACATATTTTACTGTCAAAGTTATCTTTTTCAAGCCAAGCAACAGCTATCCTGGATATACAGTATCTTGGAATTCCAGTGTGGGGACTAAGATTACCAAGTGCCAAGCCTTTTGATAGTAACAAAGTCAAGAAGCAGAAACTACTTGAATTTCTGAAATGAACTTTATTGCTAGTATGGTAATATAACAGAATCTTTAAAGTAGAATTACTTGCCAAAATAATTCTCCAGGTCTACTTGTATCTACCATAATTACATCAAAATACTGAGTCTTTCACAGTTCTATAAGACTAAGAATTTTTTTGTAGCAGTCCTCCTCCTATGTCTACCTCAGCGTGTCTCCTATTCTTATCACATCTAAGTACTAATGGCCTTCTTCCTTAATGTTTTTTAGGTTTCCTGTTCTGATTTGTGACTAACATATTATGATGATAGCTACAGTGTGACTTGTCAGATCTCATCTCCAAACATTTTTATACCAGTTACCTGCTACCAAAAGGATTTATCAGCAAGAATTTAGGCTACGTTATAAGTTCTTTGATAGTTTCGCATATGATGACAGATCTTCTCTGTGTTCAGATAATAGACTCCATTCAAGAATGAAATCTACAGTGCATAACTTATAGATCCTTCAAAGCAATGGATGCTGCTTCCAGAACATTTCCAATAATTGGCACCAAACTATGACAGAATGAAATACATGTAATCATATTAAATGTATTTGAGTAAATAATCCTGGTCATACACTCTTTTTGGAATGCGGCACTGACTATGCCTGTTTATTTTTCTCAGGATCTAAATTGACTTAGTAGGTCATAGAATGCCTTCTTTGAAGACTCTACTAATTTGTTCCTTTCTAAAATCTGCCAACCAGAATACCAAAGTTTCAAGAGGAGGATTCCTTGTGTCTATAAGCAATAGCTAGTTAATCAGTAATATAAAACAAGAAAGCCAGAATTACCTTGGCTACTGTCCCTCATCATGTAATGCTTGTCATACTGATGGGAAGAAAAAGATTAATTAATCTTTTTCATTTCTTAAATGAACATGCCAAACTGGAAGAGAAATCATCTAACCATACTCTTAAATTTTTTAAAAAAACAAAACAAAACTCTAAAATCCAATCATTGTACTCTTGATATCAAAACACTTCTCAAAAGTAGAATAATTGTATTCATTTATTCATCACATTTCTATACCACCTCTTTCACTTAAGTAACTCTTATTATGGGGGCTTAGAAGCAAGCAAGAAGCTATGCGATGATTAAGTGGCACTGTCAACATTTCCATCTATATTCTTTATTAACTGCTTCCTTCAAGGTGAGACAACATATATAGGTCTTTTTGTGGCCAGGAAAGCAAGTACCCTTTCTTAAGCTACCAAAAAGGGGGGGGGAGGAGGAGGAAGAGGAGGAAAAGGAGAAGGAGAAGGAGAAGGAGAAGGAGAAGGAGAAGGAGAAGGAGAAGGAGAAGGAGAAGGAGAAGAAGAAGAAGAAGAAGAAGAAGAAGAAGAAGAAGAAGAAGAAGAAGAAGAAGAAGAAGAAGAAGAAGAAGAAGAAGAAAACCCACCTTCACTCTTTTCATTTTTGTACATTTAAGACTTGCTTCCATTTACATCTTTGTACAAATCTCCCTTCCCATTCCCACCCACCCCCCAGCTGAAATTCTTCAAACAAAATTACCTACAGCAGCGTTTACAATTTAGTTACAGTGGTGAAGGCCAACAGATCTAAGGAAATGGAGAACAACTCTGGCCAAAGGTAAGTTTGGAAGTAATGATCAGCAAAAGGAAACACAGGTTGTTGAGACCATTTATCTCTGATTCTATTGCTAAAGAATACATATCTATGGTAGTCATAGAAGCATCAGAAATCCCAATGGAGGCTTCTTGTCTATGAATCTTGTTAGCAATTTTATTAAGGCAAAGGAGATGTATTCTATTTGAACAGATTTAAAATGGCTTGTCAGGGACAGAATTGGTACCAACAGTACAAATAATTAGCTAACAGATAAATGATTAACTCTTTCTGATTGTGTGTCATAATGTAAGAAAATGTGTAACTTTTTCACTTGCAATATGTAACATCCACCTATAACAATTTAATATTCCATAGGATAAATGCAACATTACCTTTTTCTATTGTTCACAAACGATGTAAAACAATTATTCTTTGTTTACACTGGATTTCACATCATTTTATCTTTGGTTAAAAATACCTCCATAGGAACCTGTTATTACAGACATTTCTATTTGTATTTAAAATCTGATACAAACTGTTGATATATAATCTACAGTGAGAGAGTGTTAAGAAGCCAGGCATAGAAATCTGGGATATACGAAAGTGTCAAAATCTTTAATGACAGTTAAAGAGTGCAAAATGTACATTCTTTATTCTGCCATACAGTTCCATACAGAACAAAATTTTATTTTTCAAAATATAAAAGTAATGGCAGCCCTGTATGCTGTCCTTTGGCGTCTAAGCATAAAGCGCATGTACTTTCCAGTTTCATTGCACATTGTTTACAGGTGTGATGGTTTTTATCTACATGTGTTTGGGCAACATCCATTTTTCCTAATACATGTTATATCGTGGACACAAAATTCAAATAATACAACTCAAAAGGATATTTATATCTTTTAAAAAATCTTTTGTCTAATAATTAGTTGCTCAAATGCAAATCTTTCTCCTGGCAGTAACTCTGATTTAATTACTGCCATCATATCTAATATCAAGAACTGATTATTGCAAATAAATAATCTGTGCTTCTCAAATACCCACTTCTGAGGCAGGATGTTCACACCTGCAGTTAGTTAGCCGGCAGCATAAAAAGAACCAGGAGCACAGTTCCTTTTTAACCAGTTTGATTCAACATTGAGTATTACATAAAGTATTTGACTGGCAATTGTAAATACCTGGAAAAAGGTACAAAATCCCGGACAGAATATCTTTTTTTTTTTTTAAATCAAGATATATTCTGTAATTATGGGCTTTATGGCAACATAAGATGGGCTGCAGATGATTTCACTGCATGAATTCTTGACCGGCTTTCTACTCTCAATTAGTATTTCCAACATGAATTATTCCAGTGGTTCCCTAGTTAATAGGCTGAAAAAAATGAGATTTACAAATGTAAGCCTAAAGAACTATTACTAACATAAAATGTTTAAAGTTCTAGAAATATTTGTTCCAGCAAAAACAAATGCTTTTGTGGCTTCCTAAAGGGAACAATACTGGCAATTTATTACTTGATCAAATGAAATTACAGTAGTTGCTTTTATTTACACTCCACTTTATTAGAGAAATCACAGTCTAAATTCAACTTTAATTTTAGTATTAATTTACCTTAACTATAATAATGTTCAAATTTTAATTGGGGGAAAGCATTTTCCTACCCCATGAAACCAATGCATCACCTGCATTGTTCCAGTAAGATCGTACTGTTTAGAAGACTGTGGGAAATAAAATGGCGAAGGGGGAACTGGAAAAAACTGCACTTCATCCTCCTCCAAGGACAACTCTCTGCTGGATTCTTGCTCTGAATGGAAGTACTAAACAAAATTTTTAATATTTAGCATACTTAAAAATAATTTATAGTACCTGACTTCTTTAAGCTTCACATTATGGCTGTTTTTCAAAATCAAAAGTACCGTTATGAATAACATATTCTTTACATTATTTTCACTCTAGCTACAGAAAAGCTTTTATGACTTTTGTTTTCAATCTATTAAAGAATTATATTTACCTCAGGAAATATTGGTTTTCCTCCAAAAGAAGTAACTTTTTGTTAGAAAGTGAGCTAATGATGTTAAAAATGTGGAAATGTTATATTTGTTGACTCATGTGATCCTACAAACTCAGATAAATTTTCCTCTATTATTTCTTTAATTAACATAATTAAACAGCCATTTCATCAAATCATATGGGATACTGACTGATGTTATGGAAAGTTATCATGAAATATGTATTTTTTTTTAAAGGCTTAGGTAATTTTAGGTATACGTAATTGTCAATAGCTTTTCATTCCACATTCGTAAAAAATGCTATTTGACCACTGCAGCATTTGGATTGTTTTCCTCTGTATCAAAAAAATAAGGAGTGGTAGCTATAAAAAATACCTAATTTTTAGTATTAGTACTGTTTAGTCTATGGTGGGTATGATTTCAAATAGGTATGCATCCATGCATATTGTTAATGGATTTATTCCTATTACATTCGATCCTACAATATTGAACAAAACCCATTCCTATTGTGTATTTTTCGGGAAAATAGGCTTGAATATATTGGGACATTTGGCTTTACTTCATCTTTATTTCAATTTCTCTTTTATTATATAATTCATAGCTGGTAAATCCTTATGTTTATCCAGACTCTTCTAATAGATGATGAGTTAAGATTATGTTGCATACTATTATGAAATACAGTTTCAAATATATTACATATTTTGGTAAGAAATACTGATTCATATGCCACTATATTCACAAAATCTTATTTTTCTTAAAAATGAAAAGGCTTGACTTCATTTTTTAAAAAATAATGTTCATGTTGTGCTTATAACAGCTCAATTTTATGTCTATTCAAAATTAAGCCTTATTACTCTGACATAAATGGATATAAGTTTCAGCCTAAATTCTCTGAAGTGGATCATCGAAAGGAATGTTTTGAACAAATGCTGTTCCATATAAATACGTCTCCCATAAAATATATTAAATTTGAAAACAGATGAATAGGCCGTATTAGCCATATTTTAGTAACCATTATCTATTCATGAAAAACTTGAATAATTTATTACAATAGATTTCTGCAAGCATTTATCTCCTAGATAAGCATACAAAATAATGTTAGACTTCTTTTTAAAATTGATATTTTATATACCTTTTTTGCAGTAATTAATAAATTATCTACTTTGGTTTTAAATAATTTTGAACTGTACTATGATGTCATTTAAATACTACAAACCGTAGATATAAAAAAGAAATGTTCCACCTGAGAAGCAGTGAACCCACAATTTTAAAACTGTTTATTAAGAAACAGTTTGCTTTAAGACAATTTAATTACCTGAGACTTGTCATTTGAAGACTGCTTCTAAAATCACCTTTAGGATCACAAAGAAATTGGAAGAAATATGGATCCTGCTAAGCTAATGGTACTTCTTGCTTTAGATACATTTAGAAATGGGCACAATAATGCTGTTTAGGTACTGAGATGCTTGAACTGTCATTTTAATCAGAACATTCAAATCGAACTAAAAGTTACTATCATAAAGGCTCAACAAAGAATCAAACTGGTTTCTTTGGGCACACACTGTATACCAATATATTGGCATCTTTGCCCTTTTGCTGTGAGGTGACAGTGATTAATTTAGAAAAGGAGATTGTGGAATTAGTAATGCAGATGCTGAAAGGCGAGTGGCAAGACTCTAAAAGAAGATTACCTGCAAATATGCTACTTGTTCCCCACTCTACTGGCACTTACCCATAAGGTAAAAGTCCAATATGACCAAAGCCAATTCAATGGTAGTGTGCAGAATGTCAGCCAAACAAACAACATAAAACAAATCATGTGTTATCTGTGGTCATTTCTTCAGGGTTAGTCCAAGAACTCATAACTTACATTCTTCTGTCCTTCCTTGTTTATTCAATTAAACATGTAATGGTTAATAAACTGACATAGTCCAAAGTTAGTAGGTTGGTATTATAACATTTATTAAAATAATGCTATGGGTTAATAGAAACAGCAAAGAACCAAAGAATTAAAATGCAAGCTATGTAAAAACCCAACTAAAACCCAAATATGTCTAATGTATTCAATCCAGTAGCTAACTAAAAGCCTAAGAAAGACAACACTCCCAATATAATAATAAAGTACTGCAAAACAATTAGCAATTTTCAGTTATCAAAATTGTGGGTTTTGCATTTTTGTATCCTTTTCTCAATCAGGAAAAATTATTCTGAATGTTATATAACATACATATAAAACAAGATAGAAAAATACATTATAAACTTGTAACAATGGCTGTAAATACATTATCTTACATGTTTCTCATAGGCAATAGGTTGGTTATGTTACATACATAGCATCAAACTAAGATAAAAGAATAGACAAATACATGTCATCTGTACGGTTACATACAAGCGACACTCCCATATACCCACTCTAAAAATTACATAATACTGTCAGAAAAAAGACTTAAACTACATATTTTAAGAAAGAAAAATTCAATAAAGGATGATAATACTGAGAACCAAGGCATTCAGAGATTCAAAAGTCATGCTTTAAGTTGATCCAAAATGTTATCAACCAAGTTTTAAAACTTTTTTTTTTTTTCAGAACAAACATTACTTTTAGAAGTCACACTTCTCCCAAGAAGAGACCTCTGATCAGCATCTAAAAATGTCCAGGTTTATCACAGTTGAGATGAAACTGGATCAAATACTGGTAACGCTATAGCAATCCTCTCTCCAAAATGTTTGAGTGTCGCAAGTTTATTTAACCAAACAAAAATCAAAATGGCACAGCATATACCAAAAGTAAAACCAAATAAAAAAACAACAAAAATGTTATGTAACAGGAAGACAAAGCCAGTGGCAGAATAAAAGGAAAGCTAGCTGCGTACAAAAAGATGAATGTTTATTGCATAGTAAATAAACTGATACTTGTTTCCAGGTGAGACACAATGTTGATAAAGTCACCATGCAGATGCTTAAAAAATAAGCCCTCTTTATCTAACTTACTATTGACCTTTGATTTGGAAACTGTGAAGGTTTTTAGGAGAATAAGCTGACACAATATAAAGGGCAAGGTATCACCTGATCTTTGCCAATTTGCTTCAAAGCCGTGACCATGTTGATACTTGCTCATTAATTTTACACTCCACTTTTGTGCGTAAAGTGTTTATAAACACTAGTGTTAATTAATACTAATTCAGCCACACAAACTTCTTTTAAAAATTCAAACTGAACCACAGCTGGATTTTCCTCCTTTAAGGGAAAGCGCAACCAGTAGTTAACATTCCTCAAGTAGAAGTTTCATGAAAAATTATGTAAATCCATACGCACTTGGCATTGTAGCTAATCATCCAGAACTTATAACATGCTCAATCTTACTGTTTGGTTTAGTCATGGACGAAATTATATGGGAGCAAGTTTAAGTTCTTTTGTAGTTTCCTGCATCTAGTTCAATCAGAAAAAGATAACTGATCTCTAAATAATAATAAAAAACCCAAACACTTGCTACTCTATAACTATTGTTATCTTATAATTTGATTTAGAATGAAACTGCATCGTAGAACCCTTTGGTTTAAGGCTGAGCAAGTATTATAAAAATATATTGTCTACAATTGAAGAGGGAACGTGTTACAAAAATATTGCGGTCGGCTGTTGGTGGAACAATTCTATTTCACAGTTTGGGATCTGGCAAGGTTGCATCATGCTGTGGCAAAAACCAGGTAATTTTAATAGTCAACTCATTTGTCTTTCCTCACAGCTTCTTTTCACATACTGGGCGGACTGAGTGGCATGCATTAACTTGCTGTCTTAGGGAGGAGCTGATTATACGACACACCTGACTAAATGACCATGAAGAAAATAAGGCACTTTCTTTTCTTTATACTTATTCCAATACTTAAAAAATAAAAAAAGAAAGACAAAAAGGCTCTTTTGGTCTTTTGTTTCTCGACAACCACCAGAAAAAATCATTTAATGAAATAAAGGGTTTCTTTGTTCTTTTTTCTTTTTTATAACACTTGAAAGTATAAAATGCTACATTTCCAAAAATATATATTTCTTCTGCACCAGCACCCTTGTATAGTAAAAGTATCTACTTTTTTTTCAATTTGTTTCAATGCACTACACTTTATCTACAATTTCATTACATGTATACAGCAAATAGGCAAGCATGGCTTTTATATCCTTATGAATTTACTCTATACAGGGAGGTTTAAAAAAATATTTGAACAGTTTGCCCAGTAATGTGACACATAATGCATGTACCTTGTACTCATGTAATTTTTAAAAGGAAGTTGATGTATAGTAAAAGAACTGTATCTCAGCGTTAGCTTCGATAGGGTTGCTGTCTTTTAATGCATTGATGTGGTTCAAAAATTCAGTAACCTATCTTTCATGGCACTTTTTTTTTTTCTTAAAAACACCCAATTTGGCAGGTAATATAAAAAAGGCTGCATCTTCTGCCCTTTGAGGGCATTGGTAGTGATTACACTGCATGTCAAATTTTGAATACTTTTAGGAATCCCTTCACCAATGATATCCCTGACCAAAGGTTCATGCATGATGCATCATCACACAGTACATTCAAAGAGAGCTTTGACTTCTTTATGAGAAGAGAAAGATTCCTAGAAGTCTCACAGTAACTGCCTCTGACATCAGGGAGTTAAGGGACATCTGCTTCCATCTCTTAAATGAGGCCCTTCTTACCATTTTTAGGGTAGGACACTAAAAGATGATCAGTGCGGAAGGATGAATTGGACCTTATTGCTTTACTACTATTCAGTGCAGGTTCTAGAACCACTTTCACCCAAACAGGGAAAAAAAGCTGAGTTGGAGGACAACAAATTCTTTGTCTTTTTGTTAGATGGTAAGACGAACGGACAAATGCCTCAGCTCGCTGCACTGAAGACAGACAAGCAAAGGCGATTACCAGTTAACTGATCAGCAGGCAGGCATGGTCAGGTCATCATTGGGTGAAGAGTTCAGAGGTCAGAAGGTCATAGGTTAGTTGCCGGTGGCGGCTGGGTGGTTAGAAACAAAAAAAACAAAAAACAAAAAAACAAAAAAAGAAAGAAAGATAGAGAAGAGATTAGTTTCAGCTAGTGACGGCTTAATGACAACATGAAAACTAATCACAACTAATAAAAACAAGCATGTTTAATTCTGACATACTGCTCGACACCATCTACAGAATGCAATAAAAATCATGACAGCCTAGTATCATGATTTGAACATATGAAGGAGAAGCCCAGTCCCCACAAAACTGGTTAACAAGGAAAAATAGAAATAAAAATATAACTAATGGTTAGTAGCAGTCAATGAAAGAAAAAACAAAACAAAACAAAACAAAATGATGAACAATTTCTGGAACTTGATAAAAGAATTGAGAACAGTCAGCGCACCATATCAGTATCTGACTGCTATTAAGCATTAGTATTCTCCCATGTGCAAGCAATCAAAGCAACTAGTAATGATGAATGTGATTATTAATAACTGACTGTTAAGAGAAATGAATCTAAGAAATTTGATTTGTTGACATTTGATTTCACAAACTACCGGCCAAACAAGTTTTTTGTTCAATAGATTTTATTGCTTTTCAATGATTCTATTTACAATCAACACTGAACTTCTTGGCTTCATGATACAAAGCAATACTAAATTGAAGTCTAAAAGAGTAGGCATCGTTCATGGGAAACAGGAAAAGCCCAAATGTTCTAGGGAGCTTTTTCCTTTAAAAAAAAAAAAACCAAAAACCTATCTTACACATATAGGACACTAAGAAAATGCACTTGTATGTAAACACTGTAAAAGTCCTGCCATTTAAAATTCTATATTTAAAATGCTCTAGTTACATCAAAAATATAGGAAATCTAATTGATACTAATAAGGCATTTTAAAAACTACAAACAGCTCTTTTTTCAAAGCTAATACTTTGCAAATACAATAAAATTTGACATTTCATATACATTCCTGCTTTATATTTTTATATTTTAAAAGAAGCCACCTGTAAATACTATTTTCTTTTCCAAAACACACAAATATTACAATAAAACATAAAAAAAAAGTTCTCAAGTGGAAAGTTATCATTCCCATTTTTCTTGAGCTGTTTCTTCTTTAATTACTCTCTTTCTCATTCTCCTTCAACAACTTGGTCCACTTTACAGTAGTACAAATTTTAAGACTCATTCAACAGCTTTATTATCTCTAATAAATTCTGAGGTTTGATAAGAATATTTGTACTGTTGTCATTGACTAAAGCAGAGGAGATGAAAGTGAGAAAGGTGTTCAGTGCAAAGTCAGAGTTGTGCCATTTTTAAAAATGAATTCAGTAGGTGCAATGTTCACAGATAGCACATTTTTAAAGGCCGTACATCTTGGGTTGGATTTATATTATTTCTATGGCCTATCATTTAGGCTACAGTTCATGAAGTCTAAAACCATTACTGTTGTAACTTAAATGATACCTTATTTTCCCTGATTTTTTTTTAAATGCTGAGAAGAGGGGTTTTAAGTTAAAAATATTGTAAAAAAAAACCCACCTTAAAATTAATAAATATTTAATGTGGCATCATTTTGCCACTATAAAAATGTGTATTACATATCCAGAATCTTAAAGCGTTCTTGGTACTTACTACAATTTTGATTAATATGGTATTACAATTTGTAGATATAAATTATGTGAAAATTGGCTTTGAGAAAAAAACTTTACTGTTATAGTTTCAGCACTGCCATTTCTTGTGTATTTAAATCAATGCAAGCTATCGTAAGATACCAGTACACCTGTGATACATCCTCTGCCAAGTCCCTGACCATCTACAGTACACACAGGTTTGTCAAGTGTGCAACACCATTACAGTTTATTACAATTAAATCAGTCAGTTTCTCTGTTACATAAATTCAGTTTTATATTATTTATATGGCGGGGCTTTAGGACAAATTATGTTTAATTCTCAGAGAAATGAATTTTGAAAAGTTGGGAGCTCTTGCTTTAAACACAATGCTTACATATAAGCCAGCTTTAAGAATAAATTCTTTAATCAGAAAATAATGGGATACTTCTTTTAAAATCTTTGTTAACCAAAGATCAAATTAATTCATATGCTAGCTTCAGTTAACTCCTCATAGTTTTTCTTATGAACAGAAAGTGGTTCGGTTTACTGACATTGAATTTTAACACATATTGAACTGGACAATTATTCAGACATATGTGAAGCTATACAGTGTCCAGTTATGTTAGTACAATGGAATTTTCAACTTGGTTGCACACAACAAATTAAACCTGAATGGGGAACCAAGTGATATAAAAAAAATTATTAATGACAAAAACCAGTATAATATTCTACTCTTTTACACTATTGTCCACAATTCAAAATGAATAAACAAAGCCACCTCAGAGTTTGACGGAATCTGGAATTATTCATCATGTTCACTAATGTCATGTGTATCTGAATCATATACCATCATTAGTAAAACTAATTATTAGGGAGAAAAAAGGTCACCATAGTCTGTACAATGGTAACTATAACTATAACATTCTACTACTAAAGTGTATGCTACGTGCTCTCAAATATTACCAAAATAAAAATATGAATTTTAATACAATGTCTGTAAATTAGTTTTCACAAATCTCCCCGAAACCTACAAAACATTGTTTCTAACAATTGCCAACTCTAGATACAATTAAAAATTCAGTCACAAACTGAACTACCACCCAAACATCAGACTTCTAGATACAAAATATCAAAAGCTAGTTGATTCTCTGGACCAGTGACTATCCAGTAAATTCTCTCAATCAGTAGTGAAATGTGATTTTTCT